>NC_054740.1:62826355-63126355 GCF_018143015.1 Lytechinus variegatus
TGATTATTAGGCCGTACAATGTCGAGGTTATTGCTAATAACTCACCATTTCTTGCCGACGATATACAATTAAAAACAATTTTTCAAACTCTTTCTTGGTTTTAGTCTTTCATTTTTAATTACCTTGGTACTGTTTATTTTCATAACCATATCATAATTGCACAAAATGAATTTCCCAGTTGGGACAATCTGATCCTAATATCTCATGATTAAAAAAAACTATGTATAAAACCACAATTACATGAGTTTAGAAATAAAAAAAACATCTTGAAGACAAAACATGCCTTTTAGTCATTGAGCCTCTTTGTTAAGATTAGTTAGGCCTTCACAATGACGATGCAAGGTCTACGTACAAGATCAGAAAATGACTATATTTGGCAAGGTCTATGTGCATAGAAAAGACGTGATTATAATCTTTGGTTTTGATAAGAAAACAACATAAAATTGATAGAAATGTATTAAATACTGTTTGGCGAAAATTCACCATATGTCATGCTGCAGTCATATCAGCGCGAACCATCCGGTGGTATGCCATTGGAAACACTCAAAAGTCTTGATAAGTCTGTTTCGCCGTATGACTGTGACACAACAATTTTAAAGCTGTAGGACGTCCAATGCGACATGGGAGCCGTTTCATCAAGCTGTTCGCAAGTTAAAGGACAAGTCCACCCCAGCAAAAACTTGATTTGAATAAAAAGAGAAAAATTCAACAATCATAGCACTGAAAATTTCATCAAAATCGGATGTAAAATAAGAAAGTTATGGCATTTTAAAGTTTCGCTTATTTTCAACAAAATAGTTAATATATGAACGAGCCAGTTACATCCAAATGAGAGAGTTGATGACATCATTCACTCACTATTTCTTTTGTAATTCATTATATGAAATATGAAATATTTTTATTTTCTCGTCATTGTCATGTGAAAAGAAGTTTCATTCCTCCCTGAACACGTGGAATTCCACTATTTTAACATTTTATGCTTCAGGCAAGGAGGTCCTAATCGTCAAATTCGTAAAAATTGAAATATTGTATAATTCAAACAATAAAAAAACAAAAGAAATAGTGAGTGAGTGACATCATCGACTCTCTCATTTGGATGTAACTGGCTCGTTCATATAACTATTTTGTTAAAAATAAGCGAAACTTTGAAATGTCATAACTTTCTTATTTTACCTCCGATTTTGATGAAATTTTCAGCACTGTGCTTGTCTGATTTTTCTCTATTGATTCAAATCAACATTTTTCTGGGGTGGACTTGACCTTTAAGAGTGACTTTAAGAACGACTGGTGATCCTTTCTTGTGGTAATAATATTCACAATTAATGTTCATCGGTGATTATTCAGCGCATAAAAAGGTTCACCAGTCGTTCTTGATTAAAGTCGCTCTAAACTCACGAACAGCGTTATAAACGGTTACCAGTTCCCCATAAACTGCATTTTAGATGGGTTATAACCATAACAGTTGAAAACATGTATATAAATTTTTTTCATATCCTGTACAAGTGTGTACGAAATGTTTCTGAATATAATGTGACTGAATTCACAGAAAATGTTATTATCAATTTTCTGAGACGCATTGCAACATCTACAAAAATAGTAAGGGTTTGCAGATATCCCAAACACCAATTACTCCTTCTTACTTGCACTTTGTGGAATTTATAACAGAAATGAACGGAATAGAATTTGCTGTGACATCACAGTATGATGAAATGTTTTTTTTTAATCCATAAATTTGCTGTTCTTAAGAGAATTTCCTGACAGCACTTCATGAATATATCTATTGTCCCGCTTTTCTTTGAGTCGTCAAGTCTCATCTGGTTTACAGTCCTTTAAGAACTTCACATTGTTTTACAAAATATGAGCCCTGCTCTCTCGACACGTTTTCATTGTTTATTTCCCATCCAATTAACCTTCCCATCCCAACACCCCATAGCAACTCCTTTCACAACTATCAACCGCAAATATTCCCTATATTAGTATATGCTGCCAAGAACCTGTCTTGAACAGTTTGTACTGACTTGATCGATCGAAAGCAAATGGAAAGCCAGTAACACCAACATCTCAATACGTCTATTCAAATAGTTATCTTCTAAACAACAACCACACGTACATCACTAACTTGGTCAATAAGTGAGCTTCTCTTCGTTTCCATACTCTATATGCATGGTATAAAATGATGACTCTGATGAGTTTCCATAGCTGAGACTGTTTTGGGTCGAATCAATCATTGCTTTTTAAAAGACGGGACCAATAAACTAATAATGATAGTAATAGTCAGTTCTTGTATAGCGCATAACACATGAACAACGTCCCTATGCGCTTCCATAGGACTTGGATATCATTACCCTGGCTGTAGCTCAAGCAGCCTTTCCAGGGGAGCGTTTCATGAAAGGACTTGTCAGACGTTTTATCCGACAAGTCCTGTTTTATCCGACAGTTACTATAGTAACAGTGCTTCTCAACCAATCAGAATCCAGGAAAGTTGTAAGATCTGACAACTTGTCGGACGAAAGTATTGATGAAACGCCCACCAGGACTCAGCATTTCAAGGAATTAATTCCTGCCGGGTACCCATTCACCTCACCTGGGTTGAGTGCAGCACAATGTGGAAAAATTTCTTGCTGAAGGAAGCTACGCCATGGCTGGGATTTGAACCCACAACCCTCTTTTTCAAAGTCTGGAGACTCGTCCACTGGGCCACAACGCTCCACATTGATATATGACATTGATAGATTTGGGACTGGTTGGGTCGGATCGATCATTAGGGGAAGGCGGGGTAAGTTGTGACAGTTTTTGCTTTTTGCATGTTAGAATTGATATGATTAATAATCTTGTCGAAATAAGTACCTTGCCTTGAAATTTAATTCTTCTGAAATATTTTCCACCTATATATAACTTTCTATCCCCACACTGAAAGTCATCGTGACCTTTGAAAAAAACAATGTCAAATGGCTCAACTTGCCCCATATATGGGGTAAGTTTGAGCCACCTTCTGGGGTAAGTTGAGCCACAAAAACTATGTACAAAATGTATGGGGGGAGAACCAGCATGTCAATTTTTTGTTTAAAGTCTTTTCACTTGCTAATTCTCTATAAATACTAACATCTTGTAAAAGGAAAAGAGCAGTCATGTAAATTTGCTCATTTCAGCCTGCATTTCAATCGATTTTTATGGTTTGTTTGTTTTTTAAGATACATTATCATAGGAATTACCATGGCTCAACTTGCCCCATGCTGTTTGGCTCAACTTACCCCAGTCCGAACTTAGTGCGATAATTTTGCATCCACACATTTATTATGCATCCATCATATAAAAGACTATGACAAGAATGAAGATCCATACCTGGACTAATAATGTTGTTATCATGTATTTATTATATTTAAAGACGTGTGTGTTTATAAAGCACTTATCTATTTCACACTCTTTTTTACTTTTTTGGCTGAAATTCATATTTTTCCCTCTAAAAAATTACTTTTTGTTTCAAAGTTGGAAACAATGTGGTGGGGTTAGGGGTTATGCTATGGGTCATCAATACATGACACCACCACAATGTCTGACTCATTCATTATTGGCCTGGGGCTGGTGGCTCAACTTGCCCCTATGCTCAACTTACCCCGCCTTCCCCTACTCTTTAAAAGACCGATACTGAGAGACACTTGTTACTATGGTAACTATCTGATGAAACAGGATTTGTCGACAACGTCCGACAAATCATTTCATGAAACGGTCCCCTGGGAAATCTTCTCCGTAGTAAATACGAAAGTGATAGTCTATTTTAGATTGTCTTGAGTGGGGTCTTCTTTGTAAAACGGAACATCCGACGATCTTCTCTACATCAAAGACGACATAGATGGATATGCATAGCTGAGACGGATCGGACACTCAATACTCTTTACAAATCAGTACCCATGACATGCATGATGATCTTCTTCAGGTAATGGATTCGAGACTGATTTGGTCGAATCTATCACTATTTCAAAACGAGGACCCGTGACTACTATCTCCTCCGTATCTATGACATTGATGAATTTCCATAGCTGAGAATGATAATGGTCGATCAGGAACCTGTTATTCAGTTCTCCGTATCGCAGGATTCAAATTTTATCATAATCGCTCTCATCGTGTTCATGTGTTTGAGTGTTTTTTGATGCCCAGGTTTGTTCCTCTCCGGATGCAAAGATGAGGTAAAAAATGGCTCCAAAAGTAGTGACTCCAAAGGAAATGTAGAATACATACTGCCATCCCTCTAAGTTTCTCTGCCAAAATGAAAACAGGGGAATAATAGTTTGATGATAAACGGAATTATCATACTCATTAAAGAGGGTTCAGTTAAAACATGAGACATTAAGTTCGTGATTTTTGTAGGTTTAAAATTCATGGTAATCATTTTGGAGAACCATGAAATATGAACTATAAAGTCCGTAAATAAGTTAACTTTTTGTATTTTATTATACATGTTTTACGTAATATATGTCGAATATTTCATTTTTCTTTTCCATGAGATGACAACAGGCCTATATGGGCAATCATGATATTCAAGTTTAAAAAAAAGTGATCGGTCCTAACAAAAAATTATATCGCATCGCAGCAATATTATAGATTTCGTCCCTTTTAGGATACCATAAAGCATTCCATTTGGAACAACCCACCTGGTCTTCTGTGAAAACTCCGACAAGATATGGACCAAGGATGCCCGAGATTGGTCCAGCACTCTGCACCAGGCCTCCGATGCTGCCCGAATAGGCGGGAGCGAGATCTAATGTATTCGGGAGGTATCCCGAGAACGCGACGCCAACTACTCCAAGTCCAAGAGAAATGAATGTAACAGAGAGGGCGCCATTGCAGCCTACAACAGCAACTAGAACCTGCGTGACCCCATATGCGAAAAGTCCTAAATGATCAAACACCATTAGGAAAAAAATATATATTTCTTAAGAATATTTTTTTTCGCAGAGTCAAATTTTAAAACGTTAAGTTTTACACAAAGGAAATGTTTACATATTTTTGAATTATGACCCTTGTTTACATCATCAAAGTGATGATTGTTTACGTTTAGTTCTGTGTAATTACAATACATTACTTGTGTTCCTTAATTGGTAGTATGTTTCTTGATTTTGTTGTAAGGTGGTGCTTTTTTATCTGAGTGCTAAGAAAGCACGAAATTGCTTTTAAGCAAGCAACCAGAGGACCGACGGCTTAAGGTCCCCTCCGAGTGACCTAGTAATGAAGACCGGGAATGAGGATTACCAAAGGACACTAGAGCACCAAGTTGGAAATCGAACCCAGGTCACCGAATCCAAAAAACCCGCTCCACCGACCTATTGCGCCTCCTAATTTGTTAACTATGTGAAAAAATAAAAGAATGGGAAAGATATATAGGAGCCATTGCCATGACGAGAACATGGAGAAGAAAAATGTATAGATAGGGATACTCAGACAAAATATGACAGGATTATTCCCTGAATGCTTTTCTATGGTACAAGCGTGAATAGCGTTTCTTAAAGGGATGGTCCAGGCTGAAAGTATTTATAGTGTAATAAATTGAGTAGAATTCACTAAGCAAAATGTCGAAAATTTCATCAAAATCGGATAACAAATAACAAAGTTATTGAATTTTAAATTTTAGCAATATTTTGTAAAAAAAAGTCGTCACGAATATTCATTACGTGGGCTGATGATGTCACATCCCCACTTGTTTTTTTGTATTTTATTATATGAAATTAGGTTTATTCAAGTTGGATTGACAACTGATTTAGTGCATTAGATATTTATTGCTGCAACTTATTTCATTATAAGGGAGACATATTATTCACACAAGTATGAAATAATGAAGAAAAAAAATACGATTTTATATAATGACGTAAGAAAACGGAAAGTGGAGATGTGACATCATCAGTCCACTAATGAAATATTCATGACGACTGTTTTCATAAAATATTGCTAAACTTTAAACTTCAATAACTTTATTATTTGTTATCCGATTTTGATGAAATTTTGGGCATTTTGCTCAGTGAATTCTACTCTATGTAATAAGATATAATATTTTCAGCCTGGACCATCCCTTTAAATACAAGTATTATTATTATTAATGCTTTTACATTTAATATTATATCTCAAACAATCAAAGTACTCATGAAAAAAGAGGGGTGGGGAGGCAGGGGACATGAAACCCCCAAGGTTTGCGGCCCTACTTTCCCTTTTTATGCCTATCATGCAAATTCCTGTCGCTCATAAAGTCGTGTGTAATTTTAGGAATGTCTTTATCAAGAACCTACCTGTTGTCACGAAGAGTTTTCTAATGCCTGTTCTTGACATGAATGCAGTGTTGATAAGATGATCAGACAGCATCCCCCCTATTACCATAGATGCCCATTGCACTGCGTACGGTACAGCCGATAATATACCAGCCTGGATTTAAGAAAAATATAAAGAACAATAGAACTTAAATGAATTTTTGAAAATGACAATATATGAATTAAAAAAAGATATAGCTTTGTGTAATGGTGAATCTCTGTCTGACGTATATAATGCGAAATCTTATCGCCATTTATCGTCACTTATATGCCATTTGTTCTCTATATTTGTATTTAGTTGCACGAATATTATTTTTCGAATTGAGGCTCGACTTCCTTCTCCCATCCACTTTTTCCATATTTTCCTCTTTTTTCTTCAAATACTCCCCCTCTTTCGCCTCGTGGAAAATAATAACAGGCGCCCTCCCTGTAGCACCGCCACGGACTTTATCATAAGCGCAAACTCACAGAGATGAAATTATACTTTATTTTAGAGTATGACACTAAATCCATTTCCCAAAACCTGATCAAGAAAATTAATAGATGTCTTTGCAGAACATACACTCTTAAAACAAATCAGTCAAACGGACTAGACCAGTTGTCAGCTGGGTGCAACTGATATGTCTTGTCACATTTCTGACATTGTCAGAAATAACTATGTTCTAGCAAAATACGACTAGAAAACAGTAAAATATGACTAGAATAACAGTTGCACCCATCTGACCCTATTAACTAGTCACTTTTGACGAGTAAATTGTTTTAGAGTGTAGGCCTAACATTTTTATCAAAAGAATCAAACTATAATATGGCAACATATATAAGTACAATCAATACAATTCAATATATTAAATGTACTTGAAAAAGCGCAGTATGTCTGATGCATCAAAACGTGGATTTAACGCAGTTTTGTTAATACATTTTTTTAATAACGATGGAAGGGAAGCTTACCATAGTTAAGTCATATCTGAGTACATCATTCATGTAGATTGGTAAATTCGTTAGGAGTGTGAAGTAGCCCCAGCACGCAGTCATGTGAGCGATCACCTGAGCCCAAACCGGCATGGATGTCAAAATCTTATTCCATGGAACTCTCACTTTAGCAGTCTACAAGCAGAAGAATGATCCCCAAATCAAAGTTTCATATATCAGCAAGTATGAAAAATTCATTATTACCACGTAATTAAAAGGATAGAAAGAAAACATTGAATAGAGTCCTGGGGAGCGTTACATCAACATTTTTAAGATCCGACATCGTTCCCTGATTTTGATTGGCTGAAAGCCACTCTTCCTATGGTAACTTTCGGATAAAACGGGACTTGTTGGATTGTTCAATGGGCTTCCCCGCTCTTACACAAATAATAAATGAATAAATAAATAGATTGATAAATAAATTGATAAATAAATAGATAGAAAGATAAATAAACAGATAAATAAATAAATTAATAAATAAAAGCACTTTCATGAAACGTCCCCCTGTTGTTGGAGTTCACTTTTTCAAACTATAATTCAGACCATCTTAGGAACTGGGTTTGTAATAAGAATGAATTTTTAACTTCCACCAATAATGAATATGTAGTTTTATATCGTAAGACCGCGAAGGATTGGGATAATGAATGTACCAACATGACAAATTAAACAGGATAAGTTGCCTGCATCCCCCAATTAATAGTCTTTACCCCTTCGTCTCTCTTTCTCTCTCTCTCTCTCTTTCCCATATTTTTGTTCATACATGCGTTATTCTCGATGGATTTTAGGTTGATACGGACCTATTCCATTAAATCAAGTCAATGAAAGAAGAATGTCACGACAAACCTTTTTTATTGATACCCCTGATTCGATATACTTTCGTTCAGCCAGAGAAATTCTTGGGTGCTCTGCAGGGGTATTGTATGCGAGAAATAACCAAGCTACAAACCAGACAAGTCCTATGCTTCCTAAAAGAGAATATATAGAAAGGGAGTAATATAGAAATAGTCTTCTTCCATGGCTTCGGCAAGCATTAAGGAATTAAATAACTACAATTGGTTGAGCAAAATGCCGTAGAAATAAAATCGTAGTCAAAAGTTTAAAAGGAGTGAAGCTCTCAATAATGAAATGTAAAGATGTGACATTAACCTGAACTACACACTCTTAAAACAAATCAGTTAAATTGACTAGATCAGAAGTCAGCTGGGTGCAACTGATATGTCTAGTCACATTTCTGACGTATATACTTGTCAGGAATAACTCTGTTCTAGTAAAATAAGACTAGAAAAATAGTCAAGTATGACTTAAAATAAGTTATACCCAGCTGACCCGACTAACTAGTCATTTTGACTGATTTGTTTTGATTGTGCAGTTAATTCAAAAAATTATTATTCAAGATTCGAATTTGTGATAATACAATACGAAGCAAAAAATCTTACGTGATTTCTGTTCTCTAACTAGTCTTGTGGTATTCTTTTGGGGAGGGGGTCAAGGAAGTATCTTATTTTTTTATCCAAGGAAGATTTAAACGATAGTTTTAATAGTTTTCACTTAAAGAAAGAGTAAAAACAAAGCGAAGAAGTAACCATTGAATCTTTTGATTAGAATAATATACAATCACTTATTTCATGTAAGGTCTTACTAGGTATATTGCTGTGAAAAAAATAAAACACAATTATTAACGAGGAGATTTGTTGCGATATAATGCGGCACATAACCAGAGCTGGTAGCTTCTGTATAACAAAACATTTCGCCTATCTTGATTTAAGGGCCCAATCCCAGTTATGATATACAACTGTACATGGGATTGTTTAAGACCATTCCCCCCCCCCCCCCCCTCACCTCCCCAGTTTCGATCGTCAAACCTCATCTCAGTCTTCTATAAGTTGTTGATATTCTCTTTCTTTTTACATCAGTTTTATTATTTTGATGTAAGATTTAATAATGCAGATAATGCCTTGGTCAAGGACCATGCCGGGAATCGAACCCCGAACATCCATGTTGTAGTCGGGCGCCTTGGCCTAGACCACTCGGCCACGGCACCATACAAGGCTCTAGTTTTGACAATGAAAGTACCCGTTACCGAATATATAAAATGGCAATGGCCATCCTCCCAAGACACCAGTGGATGCAGTCACTCCGGAAATTGCCTGACCGAGGATATTACCAAGACACGAACCTATGGAGAGAAACAAGAATCAAAACGTAGTAAGGGCATGGCGGTAGGTTCAGTTACACCAACGAAACCAACATCAGACCGATCAAAGCTATTACGTTATTTCCAATGACATATCATCGATTGGTTTGTAGACGGTTTCATTGGTGTGTGTGATTGTGGCATTATTGGGGGTAATAATGGAAAGACGACGATGGTATTGATGCCAAAAGCCAGTAAAGATTTTGATGAGAATGATGGAGATGATAATTATACAGAATAAAGATGATCAACACCGCGATAAACATGATAAAGTGGTGTTGATGTAATGATGAAAACGATGACTACGACAATGACGACGATGATGACGACCGTCGGTGGAAATGATGACAAAAATGAGGAGGAACGTGAAAGGAACTATGATGGCGACGACGATGATGATGATGATGCTAATTAAAATGACAATGATTGATGATGATTCTAATGATAGTGATGACCACGGTTACCATGGTGAGTGGACGCTGATGATCCTGGCCCATGATGTTGACTCTGCTAATGATTATGTTACCACTGCTGCTAGAACTGAGGATGATGATGATGATAATGATGATAATGATGATAATGATGATGATGATGATGATGATGATGATGATGATGATGATGATGATGATGATAATGATAATGATGGTGATGAAATGATGATGATGATGATAAAGATGATGATGATGATGATGATGATGGTGATGATGATGATGATGATGATAATGATGATAATGATTATGTTGATGTTGCCACTGCTTCTGCCACTACTGTTGCTGGTGATCATGGCCCCGGAAAGCGAGGTTGCTAGTGTGCTGGATCATCCCCAAGATTTTGCTGAGTAAGATATACACCAAAGCCGCAGCACCACTGACCCCTGAAAATCAGGTCGGTATGCTATGCTAGAAATTTGACAAAAATACCTTTATTTTAAGAGCATGAGCCCCCGCCCCCACCCTTCGGGTTTTTTCCCTTGTCATTATTATTTCCAAACCAGCCCCCACCCCTTTATTCGTCCCATGCCCCTGCTGCTGATATTGCCACTGTTTATATATGACTAGAGGGTGATGATGATGATGATGATGATAGGGATGACGGCGCTGATGATAATGGATAACGAAAGGTGGCTCAGTGGTAGAGCGTCCGCCTCATGAATGGGAGCTCGTGGGTTCGATCCTCGCTGAGTCATACATGCATAAAAAAAAGCGGGACCTTCTGTCTTCTTAACATGCTTAATAGGCGTTCAGCATTACGATTGGAGAAGGGTAATAAATAACATATAATTATGTTATGCAGGGCCCACTGGAAGAGCAGTTTCCTAACTGAAGTGGCTACCCTGGGTAAATAAAACGTTATTATTATTATTAATTATTAATGATAATGATGGGCGCGTCGTGGTCTAGTAGTTCTTACTCTCGCCTTTCAAACAGGGGGTCGTGGGTTCGAATCCTAGCCATTGCGTGTTTCCTTCAGCAAGAAATTTATCCACACTGTGCTGCACTCGACCCAGGTGAGGTAATGGGTAACGGCAGGGGAAGTAATTCCTCAAAAAGGCAGTGCGCTCCAGAATCGGTAGACTATTTTAGCCGGGGTAATAAAGGAGCGCCTTGAGCACCTAGCAAGGTAGTCTAGATTCTAGACGTCGGTGTACTTGTTATTTCTCTCCATTTGCTTCATTCTCCATCCCCTGCGCACCTTCCACATGGATAGCGCTATCGCCTCTTTCACGCCCTTCACCAACTAGGAAATCGTGCGGCTGTTTTCATTTCGGGCGTAGAGGTCGAAGATTGTGTTATTGATCAACAACGTAACTGAAAAGTAGAACAGTCCTGGCAAAGGACTACTAGCAAGATGGATACATGCGCTATACAAATCCTATATTATTATTATTATTATTATGAGGAGTAGGAATAGAGGGAAAGTCGCTCACCTGAGAAGGTAACAACGGCTAATCTACCTCGCTCTTCCTGGTGCACCCAATTACTGAACAGTGAAAACATGGCTGGAAATGTAAATCCCTGTTGTAATTGTAAATGTAATATCACATCGTTTTTATTCATTCAATCAAACTCAGATTGGAAAACAAAGCATGCATAAAAATGAAATTTCATCAAAATTGAATAGAAAATAAGAAGAGCTTTGAAAATTTTCACTTATTTTTACTCATACGCATCGTGTTCAGTAGGCATAATTATGTAAATAGTGGAAGCGAATGACGTCGGTGATTCACTTTATATTTTGTATTTCCTTAAATGAAATATGATGTCATCAATTATTTTAATTCCTCTTCATCAACATATATGTAAATTTATTTTTTTAATATAAAGGCTGTAATATTTCACATTACGTAGGGGAAGGCGGGGTAAGTTGAGCATAGGGGCAAGTTGAGCCACCAGCCCCAGGCCAATAATGAATGAGTCAGACATTGTGGTGGTGTCATGTATTGATGACCCATAGCATAACCCCTAACCCCACCACATTGTTTTCAACTTTGAAACAAAAAGTATTTTTTTAGAGGGAAAAATATGAATTTCAGCCAAAAAAGTAAAAAAGAGTGTGAAATAGATAAGTGCTTTATAAACACACATGTCTTTAAATATAATAAAGACATGATAACAACATTATTAGTCCAGGTATGGATCTTCATTCTTGTCATAGTCTTTTATATGATGGATGCATAATAAATGTGTGGATACAAAATTATCGCACTAAGTTCAGACTGGGGTAAGTTGAGCCAAACAGCATGGGGCAAGTTGAGCCATGGTAATTCCTATGGTAATGTATCTTAAAAAACAAACAAACCATAAAAATCGATTGAAATTCTGGCTGAAAGGAGCAAATTTACATGACTGTTCTCTTCCTTTTAAAGGATGTTAGTATTTATAGAGAATTAGCAAGTGAAAAGACTTTAAACAAAAAATTGACATGCTGGTTCTCCCCTCATACATTTTGTACATAGTTTTTGTGGCTCAACTTACCCCAGAAGGTGGCTCAAACTTACCCCATATATGGGGCAAGTTGAGCCATTTGACATCGTTTTTTTCAAAGGTCACGATGACTTTCAGTGTGGGGATAGAAAGTTGTATATAGGTGGAAAATATTTCAGAAGAATTAAATTTCAAGGCAAGGTACTTATTTCGACAAGATTATTAATCATATCAATTCTATCATGCAAAAAGCAAAAACTGTCACAACTTACCCCGCCTTCCCCTATATTCAAATAATACAAAATTAATAGGCCTAGTGAGTGTGGCATTATAGGATCAATCATTCCTGTGCATTTTTCCTGAAATACAATAAATAATCCAACGAAAGATTCACTTGTTCTCACAGAAGATTGAAAAGAAATTCAAAATAATTAACAATGAGATCGTTCTTTCTTTCAATATATTTAGTACTTGATATTCAAGTTTCAATATCTAATGCCGTAAAAAAATAGGGCCTACATATAAACCAAATATGAACAGTTTATGGAATGTGATAGGAATCGTTTCGCTTTCGTTGATGTCAATTTAAAAAAAAATATACAGAATAGTCTCACCTCTCCCAGGCCCGAAATAACTCTCGTCGCAAACACGACGCCAGGTCCTGCGTAGGAAGCGACGGGGAAGACCAAAGAACAGAGACTCGTACACAGCACGCCCAATGCGAAAATAAATTTCCCGCCAAATTTGTCTGCGAGCCATCCGCCAAGCAACTGAGTGAACATATAGCCATAGAAGAATCCGGCCAGGATAAACTCTTGCGTTTCGCTGTCCCAGTCGAACTCACCAATATCCTTTTTAAAAAACGATAAGTTTAATTTCGTATTTTATTTATAAAAAACATGCCATATTATTCTGAACAAACAAATAAATTGCATTGGATTTGTTGAATTGCTCTTACACACGATGATTCTTGAAGTATGGCAAGACATTAATTATAGTAAGATATTATTTAATTGTATGTGGCAGAGATTGCGATTGATTTGATTTCCGCATTTACATCAGAAATTATTACACAACACAACTTATCTAACAACTCAAAACATACTACAATAATCAATGAAAATATATGTCAACAAAGTGTATTGTTCAATAAACAGCATGATAATGTAAAGGAATGCAATTAAATCAACATAATTGCAGAATTACAGGATTCAATAGATTATGACAGGTCTTCATATTGCATCGATTTCCTACGGGAACAGAAACAGACTTACCTCATCTTGCCTAGTGCTATTAATACCTCCTCGATCTGAACAGTATTCACCGCTCGTATTGTCATCTAAGGCACGAGGCGTGGACGAGTTCACCATGGCCGCCACCCCAATGCTTACCGTAACACGCAAGCAATATACCAGAACAAACCCAATGTATCCCATGGTACAGATAACATAGCGAGTAGGAAAGCAGTCCGTTATTTCTATGGACAATAAACAAAAAAAACCGATACAAAGGTAATATTAATAAGAATATTAGTATAAGATTTCAAGGCGAAAATCGTAAGTATTATCGTAAAGTTAATGGGGGGCATTTTCATTCCTGTTTTTTTTACCCTGCTCCGAAATTTATTGGATATCCATTAATTCATTTTGAAAATTTGTTTAATGCATGACAATTGACAATTTTACGAGACTGGCGCTTTATAAATGTTTATATTGTTGTTATTGCTATTATTATTATTATTATTATTGTTATCATTATCATTATTGTTGTTGTTATTATCATTATCATTGATATTATTACCATTATTATTATTTGTTATTATTATTATTATCATTATTATTACTGTTATCATCATTATTATTATCATTATTATTTTTGTAGTTATTATTGAGATAATTCGTACTTCTTTGATACTTCCATTAATACTTTGAAACCATTGCTTCTTCTGTGACTTCTCTCTCCAATATAATCAGATAATATATTTATCATCTCACTTGTCATTCAAAGCAATAAAAATTGTTGTAAATCTGTTGAAATCAGTGGCGTAAATGAGCAAAAAAAATGAGGGGAGCTAGATAAAAAAAAATGGCTTATCGCGTAAATTCATAAAATGTAGCGAGCGAGCAAAAATATTGAACATTTTTATTGCAAACAACCCAATCTCGCAATATTGACAAAACATATATTCAGAAAATAATTTAATATTTCATCCTGCTCTCTTTTACTTTGTTTATCGTAAATAATTGGGGAAGGCATTACTAGGATGCACTAGGATGCACTTTCAGACCCTTAACTGTGTTTGCACAGCAGAAGGGGATAACAACATCGTTCACATTTCGTGATAACAAGTTGTTGAAAACAAGTGATCGATTTGATAAACTTTGGGGCTGGTATTAAAGAAAACATCAAAGTTATTATAAATGTATAGGCCTACTATATTGGACTTTGTGACCGAACTGTCTAAACTGACTTACTGTAAATGTCTATCTTTCTGTCCCGTTTTGACACGCCTTATCAATTCCGGTGTAAGTTTTGAGCATTGAATTTATCGAATCACGTGGACATAATCATTTTGTCCGGCCAAAGAAATTCTCATTCAAAACTTATTTTTCATACAATTGGCATGAATAATCCAGCGAAGTCTAATGTGATACTCAGTAATTCCTTTACCAATATTTCTGGTCAGACACGATGTATTTCTTTTTTTCTTTATTTCATTTGATTTTAGTCAGTAAAGTTGAGATAATGATACATTTACGAATTTTGGTTACTAGTAACACATTTTACCTGAATTCACGTCAGTATTTGAGCAATTTGGGGTCAAACATGCACTTACATGGAATGTTAGTTAATATGCAGTTTCGTAGTTTACACAGGCGTCACTAATTTTGGTCTCCCCAAAAGTTGCGCGTGACTTGCAAGTAAAAAATCTTGAAAAATATCGGGGGGGGGGGCAGGTTCCGCTTCCCCCGGGCCTTTGAGGTTTAAAATGGAATTTACGCTCAGCTACGCTCGGATGATTCAAGAACCGAATTAACGTGTTTTCAAATTCAACTCACTAAATGACGAATAACAATAGGAAGTCATTTTTCTTGAAAATTAGTGAGCCAGAAGAGCCGCATTGTCCTATGGTTTCACACTCTTAAAACAAATCAGTCAAATTGACTAGACCAGTAGTCAGCTGGGAGCAACTGATATAGCAATCACTGATATTCACATTTCTGACATATATTCTATTCAGAAATAACTCTGTTCTAGTAAAATATGACAAGAAAATAGTCAAATATGACTAGAATAACAATTGCTCCTACCTGACTCTATTAACTAGTCATTTTTGACTGATATTTGTTTTTAGAGTGCAGAGCTGATGAAACATTGCAGATTGATCGTCTGTCCAGAACAAAGGAATAAACTATTTTTAAATATTTTTTTTACTGAACAGTTTTCGACATAGGCTTCATTGCTGTTCTGTGTTAAGACGGACATTTAACAATACATTTACTTTGGCGCCTATCCTCCGTACGTCGACGAGCAAAAAACTCCATCGTGGCGAAATTTTTGCTCATCGTCGAACATGGCTTGAAATGAAGAGCGGGGTGGTGGGCGTATGACAGGCTCTCTAGTTTGTATACTAAAATGGTGATTCATTTAAATAGCAACTTATATGTATATAAAACATTCATTCCTATTTATATTTCTAATAAAAGAATAAAAACAATCAATATCAAGAGTTCTATTTCTTGATATCGGCCCTAACTTTGATCAATGCCTGCTTATTCCATTGAGCTGGTATGTAAAGGCATATAGGGAGGTAAACTCGTCTCCATGGTATACATTGTAATCCCCTCAATGAATTAAAAAATGTATTATTTTCATTCTTACCAGCCTTTAGATTAGACTCAATAAGAGGTTTTGTCTCATCTCTGTCTTCATCATGTTTATCATCATCATCGTTGGTTGTCTCTCGTCTCGGAGATTGTCCGTTTTGATATCCTTGGTAGCTTTGTGAAGTTATTTTAACGTTGCTATTTCCAGGATCACTTCCATGTGAGCTCGTGTAAGACACTTCAGTGGATTTTACCAAGTCTGTCCTTTCATCTGGGAATTTATTAGAAAGCATGATTTAATCGGTTCTATCAGTGATGGTTCGATCAGCTTAAGATCAAATCAGCTGGCTGTATTAACAGGTTGTCGGTTGCTCACTGTCCCACTTCTTATTTTGAATTTCCTGTCTATCAGTCTCTTTAATGACCCAACCTCTGAACAAGTGAAATAGTTTGGAAAATTAAAAATGCTGGCCGAGTTAAAGGATAAATAAATATGATCTTTGCCCCCAGAAAAAAAAGAACCTTGGAACCATGTACTGGTCATAAAGGTGAGACTAGATCTGTAGACCTCATTTCCAAAAGGCTCTAAATCCACTTTTGATATTTTGAAGAAAAAGAAAATCAATGCATATGCATGGCCTACCAAAAACGGGGGCTCAATGGTAGGGGGCCAGAGCAAAAGGACCTGACACCCCCCCGGGACATATTTCACTTTACAACTATTTAAATTGTAGTTTGGTTTTGACTGGAGTATTTTGCATGATGGTTTTATTATATCGTATCCGATATTTACATACCTATGTAAATACATGCACGTCCCATTAAACTTCTCTGCACATTAAATAAAAACAAATTATCGTGATAAGGCATTTTTTTTAAATTTGTTTTATGTAGGCTTTGCTGGTGTAGATAAGGAATATTAAAAATCACTACCTCATTTTCATGCGAATTGTAAGTTTATACCTTATGAATCAGCCGGGTTTTTTAATCGTCCGTAATCTTATACTTAGTGTTATTGACCTAGATACTTAAACCTGTATACGTATGTAACGTGACTGGACACTTGAACGAGCAGTCCACTGTTCTTGTGGACTTTGAGCATCGGGTGAAGATGGGGAGTGGGCACCCACATCCCCCCCCCTTAATAAAAGAAAGAAAATCGACCTAGAAAAAATAAGAAAAAAAACATGAAATGAATCGGGTTTAATATATTGAGGACTTACTAGGTATTATTTCCAGTCTGTCACATTTATCAATATTTGAATGAATACGTATTTTTGCTCGATCGCTTTTTCCACTCAGGTCTACGTGTTCATTCCCCTCGTACGCCATGTTAGGTCCCTCAAATTCTTGTTTCATTATGCCACTGTCATTATATTGGCGGGCACTTGACTTATTTTTGATCAAAATCCTTATTATTGTCGTCATTATTATGTTTCTGATCCTTGTTGCGGCTATCGGAATTATCTTCATCGACATCTCTCGTTTTCTTTCACTCGTAAGAACATTGAAAGTAGTATCAAATTCAACATTCCCACCACCACCATCATCTCCCCATCATCAACATAATCATAATTGTCATCATCATCATCATCATCAATATCATCATTGTCATCATCACCGTCGTCGTCATCAATATTATCATTGTCATCATCACCATCATCAATATCATTATCGTCATCACCATCATCAATATCATTATCGTCATCACCATCATCATCACCATCATCAATATCATTATTGTCATCATCACCATCATCAATATCATTATTGTCATCACCATCATCATCATCAATATCATTATTGTCATCATCACATCATCTTCTTCATCATCATCACATCATCATCATCGCCATCATCAATATCATCATCACCATCATCATCATCATCAACACCATCATCACCATCATCATTATCATCATTATTGTCATCATCACCATCATTAATATCATTACTGTCATCATCATCATCACCATCATTAATATCATTATTGTCATCACCATGATCATCATCATTATCATCAATATCATCATCATCATCAACATCATCATCATCATGATCGTCGTCGTTATCGCAATCGTCTTTGTTGTTATGAGACGTGAAATGACAACAAGACAAGACAATTTGAGATATAGTACTATTTGTTGAAATTCGTACACAGCAAATAGAGAATCATTTGCTATACAATGGCACATTTCTGAAATAAATTGATTGAAAATGAGTCATGGGAACTAGCAGCATACATAATATAATGCAGCAATATTTAAGTACATTTACTAATTGAATTCCATATCTACAAATAATTCACCAGTCATGTGAGTGCAAACTACGCACAATTAAGAAAAAGGGCTATATACATTAATTAAATACAATAATTTAAGATTTAAAAATATGCACACAATATTCGACTGTGTCATTTACATATTCCCACAATCACTGACATGAAGAAGACAGATATATTTGCAACAAACAGCGTCTTAAAATTAAGGGCAGTGAACGAGTTTGTTGACACGTCACTTTGCTGGAAACATCAGTGCGTACACGTGAAAATGCTTAGTCAGTATAATCGGAACCTCCACTATCAATCTTGTTCAAATATTCAAAACGTGTGATTTTTATCGCTCAGCATTAAAAGAAAATTTACTATGAAAATACAACTGGTGCTTCACCTTTGATAAACAAATGTTATTTCTGTTTAAATTGGACTACAAATATATTATACCTAGGTCACATGTATTCTTCAGCGGCCTTACGGCGAGTCGAAAACAGTCGTTTTAATTATTTTTATTTTATGGTACAAACAAAAATGTTAAAACGGCTGTTTTCGAATCGCTGTATACGGCCGCCGTAGAGTAAATGTAACCGAGGTATGATAGATGCAATACAATTTTGAGATCTGGTGTAAACCTGGATTAACAATGGATAGCAAATGGTTAAATGGTAACACACATCCTTAACAGTATAAGTAAATTTCATCATCTGCTAATTTAACACTTATGCACAAGTTACTCTCTGAGAATATCGCCATTACAGCATGGAGGATTCGAAAAACCAAGGCCTGAGTTAAATTGAATTTCGAAATACGATGAGTTTAATACTCCCTCTCGAACATCGGCGATTACATTTTAAAAAATCAATACGACTTTTATCTGCTTGATTCGTCGAGTCATAATTATGTGACATGTGTGACGAGAGAAGAAGAATCACTCAATCTTTGTCACTGCTTGCTCATCGACAGTCTGCCCTCTACGTCCAACAAAGGTTTTCATTGCCTTCTCGTTTCCAGCGAAGTCTTCAAGGAGAAGTATGGCCTTCAGAGGTAGTATTCTGTGTACAGAAGGAAATGACGAATAAATGAAACGAAAAATCATTAGGAAGTACTGAATCACTCATCTGACAAATTTAATGTATAAAAATCATGACAATGACATACACTTATTTGTCCCAACTATGTGGCACATTCAGAATATTTATGCTTCTTTAATTTTTCTATATTTAATCATATCAACATTTTTCTGGGGTGAACTTGACCTTTAATGACACATTACGAATCGCCAATGGCGAATGATGGCGCTATCCATCGTGAGCAGTGATTTCAGTGGGTAAAATCAAACGTTCTAAAATGAGCTTACTTTGAGATAATGACAACAATATTGAAGATGAAAGGTGTCCTGACCACGTCTGTGTTAGTTTGTACAGCTTCTACAACCTTGTCAGCTACGTACTCGGGTTTAAGGGTAGGGAACAACAACTCTGCTCTGTAATCAAAACACAATAGAATCAGCATCATAGTAGTGTCATTGCGTTTTCAAAATATTGGACGCAAACCAGTAATGACTGTTGAGGAGTGATGGTATGCCAACAAAAGCCATGTAATTTTCATCTTATCTATTTAGTTATCTATCTTAGTTATATCATCAAAACCGGTCTATTTTATATTCCGCTGACACTTTGAATGTTTTTGTGGGGTCTATACCCACTCTATATGCAAAGGACTCAGGTCCCTAAACATGCCAAAGATGAGATGAGATGATCAAGTTCTGATGAAATAAGATTTCAATCAATTAAGAGTGAATTTTTACTGTTTTTTGTGAAAGGTCATTTTTTACACTGTCACTCAAAAAAAGGCAAAAATCATTCGTGAAAGAATGAAATCTCATTCCACCAGGACTGGTCCATCATCTTACTAGGCTGAGAGTAGTGAGATTAGATCGATTAGCTCCTTTTGCATTTGGAGAGTAAGAGATCTTAAAACAATCAGAAAGTGTTATAGAATCTAGAGATAAACAATTCAGACTCTGGAAAAAATTGTTTAATTATTATTATTTCATATCTAAACACTAATTTGAGATTCATTTTAAACGCAAATAATCTGGTTTCATTTTTAAATAATCTATATTGAGTGTTTTCTTTCATTTCCCATTTGCAAAGTAATAAAACACATAGATATTGAGCTGTGTTCCCACTCACGACTTTTTGATCCTCGCTCCGTCAAACATTCCGGTGTCGATCTTGTAAGGATTGACCAGTGTAAAATGGATCCCATCTTTCCGCTGAGCCCGGACCTCGCGTAGCAAACTTTCGTGGAGTGCGACAGCAGCGAATTTACTCATACAGTAATCGCTCAATCCTGGTACTACAAGCTCACCCATGATACTAGCTATAGTGACGATATGACCGTGATTTCTCTCCAACATGTGAGGAAGGAACGCCTTCAGGGTCTTAAGTCAGAATAAAGATAGAGAGATAAAAAGTAATGTTAGCAATAAATAGCAAGAGGAAGAAGACTCAGCTGAGACAGTCACGGTGAAAGTTCAGTGTGCCAATGTTATTACAGATTAAAACAGGAGGGTATGTGAAGTTTGGAATAATGAGGGGGGTAGGAGAGGGAAGTGGTATAAGAAAGAAGATATGAATTAAAAGAATGACGTTTACAGACTCTATCGAGCCTAAAGGAGGCACATCACTATTAACCCGGCAAAACCATAACTCTACAGTAAATTTAGCAACCTGGTTTCATACGAAATCAAGCCACGGTCAGAAGGGCTTTACACCAGATGATAGAAGTTCCCTCTACGTTGTCGAAATTCAGACGTGGCGCCAACTTTGTTTGATTTCTCGAAAGATTTTCATTTGCGTGCTACGTTCGCGCTACGTCATTGTGAGGTTTATGATGCGTGGTGTGTGGCGCTCCCACTAAGTTTATTCTGCGAGCAAAAGCGGTCCATGCTACGTCGAAACGATCCCCGCTACATTCTGAATACATCCAGTAGATTACGCGACTCCGACTTGCTGCACCTCGTATATTTGGACGTACCGCCAACTGATACCCCATTGAAGCAAAGCTACGTCAATGTAGTTCTCGTCGCGTCAAAGAAATATGGCCATGACGCAGTGAGGCCTACTATACGGTGTACAGAAAGCGCAGTGAAAATCCGCCACGAGGACTTTGAACATGTCAAAAGTTCACGTAACGAGAGCGCCGTCTGAACAGTGCGTAATGACGCAGTAAGGACCTACTAACAACTGACGTAGCATCTACGTTGAGGACACTGGGAGAACGTGGCAACAACTCTATCCATGTCTCCTATACTACTTCTATGTGACCACTACACGGCCATCACGCATATCAAGTTGGTGCTAAGTCCTAATAAACGAAGGTACAACAATCAGCAATCTGCTGTATGTAGGAACCGCTTCGACGCAGCATGGACCACATTTGAGCGAAGAATAAATCTAGTAGAAACTTAAGAAGAACCTGGCGCGGACGTAGCATGCACTTGTCAATTTCACATTTTTTTTAAAGAAAATCAAATGAAGGTGGCGCCGGGTGCTAGGTTTTCTTCGGGTCTTCAACAACGTAGCGAGAACTTCACCTGATGTATAGGACGTAATGACAACTGAATGTGCGTGGCGGCCACACAATAGACATGGACAGAGTTGTTTCTCGTTCCATTCCACCATATCTATGCTTCGTCGTTTGAGCTGTTAGTAGGTCCTTGCTGCGTCATTACCATGCACTCTTCAGATGGCGCTCCTGCTACATGAACTTTGGACATGTTCAAGATCCACGTAGTGGAAAATGTGTCTCTGGAGATCACGCAGACTATGCCACGTCAATAACAGTTCTCGCTGCGCTCTCTGTTCGCTGTAGCAGTTCCTGCTTCACGGGAATTTTTCACTGACGCAGCGAGAAATGAATGGACGCAGCGTTGGTGTAAAGGATACCCCCCCCCCCTTTTAATTGAATGAAATGGAATGGAGCTATTCAACCCAGACATTTCTCACTTTTCTTCCTCTCCTCCTTTCTCTTCTTTAAAAATAAAATCATGCAGGCGACCCCCCCCCCCTCCCTGCAGCCTCTCCTAAGTGGCAATTAAACTTCCATAACCAATTACAGGCAAAAATCAGTCTTTACCCACGCATGAGCCAATGAATTAACATTCATTGTCCTCTGGTAATCCTCTTCTTTCAAATCCTGGAAGTACTTCCCGGTCACAATGCCTGCGTTGTTAACCAGCATGGTCACGTCCCCGACCTCTTCCCTCACCCTCTGTGCAGCCTCGTTGACCTTCTCCATCTTGGTGACGTCACAGGTATACCACCAGGCCTTTCCGCCGTTCACGCGTACCATCTTTGCCGTTTCTTCAACGGCAGAGGCGTTGATATCCCACAATACCACTCGTACTCCTGCATGGATTCGAATGAATAAGAAAGAAAGTTTTCCCATTGAAAATTTAGAACGTTCCTGCTGGAAGAAACACAGTGTGGACAACGATGTAGTGTATTCACACTATGATCCACATTGTTATTTCACACTGCCATTCACAATGTGATGTCAGAACACATTCTGTTTGCACTGGGTGGTGTGGATGCACTATGAAATTAAAAGTAGCACAATGAAATGGTATTCACAGGTTAGCCATTCTGTGGAATATAATCTACAAGGTAGCCAGTCTAGCCACACTGTGATGTTATGTTGTTCACACTATGATGATGGTGACACGGAGTATTCAGAATGCGGTCACACCGTATGGCTTACACTGTGGAATATTTCACTGAATGCCACCAATCTGTGAGAATCTGTTACCACACTGCGTAGTATACACACGGGGAGGGGCGGGGTTACACAGGTTTTCACACTCATTTAGCATGTTTTCATAAGTGTGGGCACAATGATTATTTCCATTTTCAAACTCTGAAGACCATACTGTGTCATAATCTTCAGGATCAGCACCTGCAATAATAATTACATATACCAGCATCCCCCGTGGAAAAAAAACGTTTCTAGTGCCCTGATGTACAGCTGTAAAGTAAATGAATTGTTTTCGCGTTTAATATTGGATAAAATCTTTTAGGAAATAAATGAAAACCTTGTCGGAAAAAAGCATATATCAATCCTTTCATGAAACGCTCCCCAAGTATGGCAGGGGTTACCCCTTCAAGCCACTCACCTAATGCAGAAAACTTGAGCGCGAAGAGCCTGCCCATGCCGCTGCCAGCCCCCGTAATGAGCATCGTCTCACCCTCCAGAGATTTCGACCTCAGGAAACTTGGTATCATCCATATTAGGAAGGCCTCTATGGTAACCAAGAGAATGTGGAGATGAAGGATCACAAGTTCACCAATGAACTCGAGGATATTCATCGCTCTCCTGCTTAGATCACCGTCACGATCGGCTGACGCGTCAGACATTTTCCCTAATGAAAAGAATTTGGCGGGTAAAGTTTCATGTAAATTCTGACAACGCACTCAAAGGGGATGTCCAACTCTCCCCCCCCCCCCTCTATCTCTCTCTCTCTTCGTATCTGATTTACCAATGCTCTTTATTCTGATAAAACACACACTATTGTGGCTTAACCGGGCCCTGTCGGGGTAATATTTCGCTCCTTTTATTCAAAGAAAAATAACTTGGCATTGTGTTTGCAAGATGATCTCTCTCTCTCTCTCTAACAAATGCATAGCCGTACGCCGCCGGGCCCCGGGGTGGGAGTTGCCCTACTTTGAAAAACGTACTTTTTATTGCATTTTTTCACAATTCATTTCATGTGTGCATTAAATCATACACCCGTGTTGAACATAACACCATGGTGAAAAGCTTGCTCGCTTCATTAATGCCCCCCCCCCACATTATAGAACGTCTTTGTCATTTTCTTAAATTAAAATTTATGCTGCAGATAGAAAGTAGTTTTTTCTCTTTGATTTAATGGGCAATGCATGACGTGTTAATCGAAGGGCGCAAAATAAAAAATATATAATATTTATGCAAACGTTTACAATATGTTGTTCGTTTGTGGTACTTATGTGGTAATTTATTCAGCTAACTACTGTTGAATAGCGAACAGATAATCTACTTTCATATAAATTGTAATTTTATGAATAATGTACGACTCGTTTTAACTTTCCACATATCTTGCTAGTCAATAATTTTTTTTATGAAGAATCGTCCCCATTAAGTTTGCTGCACATTGAAACATTTCTTACAGTACTAAAAGTTCAGGAGTACTTATTATCATGATTATGTACCAGCATAAAATTCAACTGCCCTAGAAAAAATAGAATGCTAAGGTCATTGCCGCGTAATATGATCATAGCTTCTTGTACTAGTAGTAAACTATGACGGAGATATATGATGCTGTAAATCAGCGGCGTATTATGACGTCTGGGGAAACATTGAAGTTGCCTCGCCAAAAATCCTCAAAAATATATAGATATATTTGTCCGTTTTGTCACCCCTTTTCCTCTTTCACGTGTTTGTCCCCTTAAAAGTGTCACTCGAGGAATTTGCCCGTTTAACCTCCCCCCTTATAACTCACTGACCAGGGAATCCCTCCCGGGGGGGGGACTTCCATTCACGGTTGGATACCATGCCCGACCATGGGGTCTCAAAAAGCACCCTAAACACGTATTTTCCATATACTGAAAATGCACCCCTTAACAAGTATTGGCGTGTAAAATCCTACCCAGAACAAGTATTGGAAACAAGTACAGGAATATTTTATTGTTATGCCACGGGTCCTTCGGTCGTCGGTTTTACCTTTACAAATCATTTGGTTTGTACGACCCCACCTTCCACACCTCGCGCAAATCGGACTCTAAACACGTAGTGTTGGGGCAAAAAGGACATACTTTATAAAACATTTTAATTTTGTTTTATCATCCCCACAAATTTGACCCTAAGCACGTAACTTTCCTAGCGAAATAGATACCCTTTTTTCATTATTTTTGTGTTTTCGACACCCTTATCACGTTACGTACGTAACGTGCCCTATCGTGAAAAAGACATAATTTTTACGTGTTTTTTGGTCGCGCATGGTATCCACACGTAGATGTAAGTGCCCCCCCCCCCCGGAATCCCTGCAGTGACATTAATTCAATACGTACCTATATAACATACATACATATCAGGTACTAATTTTTATATAGCGCTTTACCATAAATATGATCAAAGCGCTGTACAAGAAATAACTTAGAATAATATTAATGAAATTACATTAAGCAGCACTTATAACTATAGCTATTGGGACTGGTGCCTGATCATAATTTAAAGAACTTGCCCAGGAGGCAATCCGGCAGGTTCATAACTCACAAGGGCTTTAAAAACACCAGGCCTATGCTAAACACTGACAAAGAAACAACTTACGCAAGAAAACTAAACATGAATATTCAAACCAACACTTACACAAACAAAATCATAAAAGGAGAAAAAAATCACAGCGAGCAAATAAATGTGTTTTAAGCAGAGACTGAAAATTCTTGTCAGCAGATCTTGGTGTTACATGCAGTTTATTCCATACTTTGGGCACAAAATAAGCAAATGCGTTGTCACCATAAGAACCAAATTCAATGACCCTTGTGATGTGGAATCCATGATATGCAACGAGGTTTAAAAACAATGCACGATGCATGCAACTAGGTTTTTAGATATATATAGCAAAGATAACAGCGTCAGCACAATAGGCTATTAACTAAACATGATGCGATATCTCAAGTTCCACCTTTGCACCATCTATTGATATGCACATGATAGGCCTAATGAAGAATATATAATAATAATTTTCTTATCACGTTAAAGCAGACATATACACCAATGCAATCTAATCACGGGATGTATATCATCTTAGCATTGGCTTGAATATCATCACACTTTTTTCAACTCTGAAAAAAAAAACACAAATCAGTCAAAAATGACTAGTTAATAGGGTCAGCTGGGTGCGACTGTTATTTTAGTCATATTTGACTATTTGTAGTCGTATTTTATTAGAACAGAGTTATTTCTGACTAGAATATATGTCAGTTGAACCCAGCTGACTACTGTTCTAGTCAATTTGACTGATTTGTTTTGAGAGTATATGGAGTGTCAGTTTACAACTCATTCATGCACCGTGGCCATGTGTTAAAAATAGAAGAATACGATATGAGTATATGACATTAATTTCAGTGATATTTTTTTATATACATTGTCTTTGCCATAAATAATAAGTGATTCGAGATGAGACCTAGGATTCGAAAGAAAAGTGGACCAGCATTTCTGTTCAGTCTTGAGACATGGTCTGCGTTCACCGATGCATTGATTCGCGCCTGGCACACAATCTTACCTGACTGAAGTGAGTGCCGTAAAGATAAACAATGAGAATCTTCCTGGTATCTTCTTTGTTTCGATACATGGCAGTAAGCAGCCCCGAAATATTTAAAACTTACCTTTTCTTTATGAAATTGTTTTAATATCGACAACAATAGTATGCACGAAATCCTTTAATTTCACCATGGAGGTTAATAGCTATATGATTTCACTCTACAAAATGCAAAAGCGCCAATAACAAGCTCGGTCGCTTCGCTGCGTCGCTTTTTTTTAAACCATTAATACACGTCTTGCCCCCAAGCAAAAAAGTTCCGCGTACGACCATGTTTTAGTACATTATTATAAATCGAGACAAGTATACCAATACCACTAATTTTCCAAGGAATAATTACCCTGTGCAATCTATATACAGGTAACCTAGTGGTGTTATCTTCTGAGAAACCCTCAAGAATATTACATAATCATGACAAGACGACAATATCTCATTCTAGTTCGAATTGAGTAAAATCAATTAAAAAAATGCACTTTAATCTGACAAACCTTTGAACGATGATTGAGAATCAATACTCTCTGTTCCTGTTAATGTTTATTGATCAAGATACGTAATAATGTGCATCATTGGTTGGATAAAATTTAAAAAATAAGGTTGGCTACAACTTATTGTATTCCTAAGAACAAACGAATACACATAAACAAACAACAACAAAATAAACAATATGCTGAATGCTAACTTCATTTTCTATCAAAGAAATAAATGGAAGAGTGATGGACACGCCAGGCTGAAAATAGTATGATTCGTACAGACTCAGAAATATCAATATTAAGAAAACACTGAAAATTTGATTAAATCGGACAAGGAATCACGAAGTTATTTCTTTTAATGATTGGCATTATTTCGGTGAAACAAATTCAATGAGCAAATCGATGACGTCATAATGTGTTTATTCATATTTCGTCCTCCAACAATATATAAAAACTAGATTGACAACTGATTTAATCCATTAGATATTAATTGCTGCAACTTATAATCGAAAACATATCATACACACATGTATGAAAATATGAAATAATTACAATTTCATGTAATAACGTAAAAGGGAAAGCGGGGATATGACATCATGACTTTACCTTATGATATTCATGACGACATGCATATCAGTTATTTTTGAAAATATAGCTAAACTTCAAGATTCAAAGTTTTCGATTTTTTCAGAATTTGAAGAAATTTTCAGCACGATGCTCGGTGAATTTTATTGTATTTATTAAGATATGATTATTTGAGCCTATATAGCGTCCCCCTTTAACACATGTGCCCTTCCCGGATCGGAAGATTCATAAAATGACATTATACATACCTTATATAGTACTGCACTTTGAAACTGTATGTTTTCTGTGTCTTTCACATTCGTTTCGATGAGTGTCACTCAGGTACTAGCCCAACGATCTGCCAATCGACATCCAGAACCGTATCGGAATCGGATATTTTACATAGACGCTTCTCAAAACCCGGAACCGAAATGGCGTATCGGATATAGATGCTTCTCTATATACAACACCTATCTCTGTCCAATGTCTAAAATTTCTGCTCACGTCTGTAGAAGGAGGGAATGTAAGATAAGTGTGACGAACTTCATGATATATTGACACTCTAAGAAAATATGAAAATACTTACCTGATTTTCTTATTTACGAGATAACTCATACATCTACTTGATTTGCTAGTTCAGCCCTCTGGACTGCCATACCCGAATAGAACTCCCAAGGATTTAAAAAGCGCGAGCGCGCCCTCTCCCGTTCAGGCTTACTACCCATGATCACCGCGCAATTAGCGTCCATCTTCCTCACCTTTCGCAAGCCCATACGTTGAAACATGTTGCTACGCAAGGCGGAGGGTCGGTGGGAGGGTATCAAGTAGATGTATGAGTTATCTCGTAAATAAGAAAATCAGGTAAGTATTTTCATAATTTACTTCAATAACTCCATACATCTACTTGATTTGCTAGACCAGCACGGACTCAAACCGTAGGGAGGCATGTTTTCAATTGTAAGCCTAAGAAAAATTAAAAGAAAAAAACAAAAACAACGAAATTTAGGGAGAGGGGGAAAAAGCCGCAGCTGCTTTAAGCGCCGAAGCAGCAAATCTCGCCTCGCTGGACGGAATGTCCTTCAAGTAGAAAGAAGTGAAGGAGTTAGTTGAGCGCCAAAAGGCGGCCCTCAAAAATGTCCTCGAGAGGAATGCCCTGTATACTCAGGAATACTAAGTATCATGGGCCCTCGGCCTAGTGTCAGGAGAACAACATCACCTGCTGACTAGAGCGTAAGAAACGAAATTTGTTGAAAATTTCAACAAGAATCGTGATCGGAAAACTGAAGCTTTTAAGGCTCAGTAAGTGATCAATCGACCAATCTGAGAAGGCGAGATATCTCAGAACCCCTACCGAAATTTAAGCGTGCCGCTTGCTAGTAACTAGCATGCGACTAGCAGGGCACTCGCTTAATAAGCGAGTGCATGCTAGCGAACAGTCCCTGCTCGCTAAAAGATCGCTTAACTATTACTCTGCACGCATATCACACGCTTATTAAGCTAACCGCATGCTAGTTACTAGCATGCCGCAAGCTTGCGCAAGCTAGTCGCACGCTTCCCGCAAGCTTGGAAATTTCTGTAGGGGAAGCCTCCGCGTGGGAGAAAGCGCCCAGAATTCGATATCTGTCTCAAATGCGTGAGGGCAGAAATCTGCAGAATTCTGATAGAGAGCTGTGGTAAAAAGTTACTAGCGGTCCGAAGGGGACCAGGAACGACGCAGAGTAGGGATTTAGGAAGAAAACCACTCGTAAGGCAGACAAGGGTCGAGAAAGCGACTGAGTGCCATCCTGTTAATAAGGAATGCCGCGGACATGTTGCCTATGTAGAATAGAGCAGTCTGGTCAAAACAGCTCAACCGGGCGTGTCAGGGATACAGCGCGGTACACATCACGACAAAAGTGTGTTAGACCGAGTGATCGAGAGAGAACTCAGGATCCCCTTTCTCCCATACTGATTGAAGCACCCATCTGAGGGTGCAGTGCCCGCGGTGGAAGAGGTGGCTTGGCTCAAGCCACCATCGCCGAGAGAGCCCGTGAGGCTAGGCTGCGATGGCTGTCCGCTGGGCGGGGGAATCCCTAGCAGCAGCAAGTGTACGCCAGAGGGAGCTGGCGAAAAAAAATCTGTCACGATATTACGTGTAAACGACCATCAAGAGATGCTCTAAACGAACAGACATCGCCAGATATGATACCTCAACCGTTACATTCCCAACGGAATCGAATGAGGTAGCAACGGCCCTGTCCTATCAAGTTAGGGACGGAAACTGGCTAAGAGTGTCGAAGTCCTCGCTTGAAGAAACAAGCGAAGGAGACTTGAGGAAGTAATCACAAAATTTCCATCAGTCTGCGGTGAGAACCAGTTGTTTATAAAAACAGTCACAAGGCCTGTTTCTCAGGTGATCGTAAGAGCGAGCACCGCCGGCGCCGGTTGCGGCAGCGTGGAACAGTCCGATATCGGTAAGATAAGGAGCTCCAAAAAGCTGCGGGGGGCGGCAAAAATGACGCCCTAAGCAGCGGGGGATGAGAATCTAAATTTCTAAAAGAAGAACTCCAGTGAAGTAAATCACTTACATGGAGAGGCTCATCCACAGTCGGCCCGAGAGAAGGCGGGTCGTAGTGATCGTGGTTAGGAAGGCATAAGCATACATCCATCCACTGTTACATCATCCTCGGTCGTGCGGTGACCCTGGCCACATGCCTTGCATGGAAGGAGGATGAAAGCAGCATGCGGGGCGACTCGAGTGTGCCGTGAAAAAATTTCTAAGAAAGAAGCCGATTCGACTAACGGGCACGGTAAAGACATCCACCGTAGACCACTCCGCACAAGGAGGGAGCGGCGGAGACGCCCGCAAGATTGACCCACATAGAGGGCAGTCTATAAGATAGACAGTTAGAGCTCGACCGATGGTCTGGCGGTGTACAGTTTGGTGTGAACTCGCCGACCCGGTACGGTGGGTGTGCCCAGAAAGTAGGCATAGAATGCCGACAGAGAATCCTGGGGCTTTAAACAAGTTTGAACGCGCGTACATAGCCAACAATCTCATGAGATGTACGGCGGTTACTTTCCTCCGAGATGATGTTTACCCAACCGGGAAAGACTCGGGGAACAGCTGTGAATGTCAACAGGAGGGATATCTAGCATATGAAAAGCTGATTCCTTCCACGTATTCGGTGCGGGTGCTGCCGGCGGTGTCCGGGGGACGACCGGTGATGGCAGCTCGGGCAGGGTTCGTACGAGCCGCCCGAATACGAGACAAATAGGTTAACATAACCATAATGCACCGGGTGGTGAAGGCATAGCGATTATTAAGCACAGGAGAACTTTTAATCGCCGTGACATTCAGATCCGATATACATACTCATAAGCTCGGAGAGCTATGAGATAGTGAGACATACCGCTGAGCGGTGATGGTGCTCATATCAGAGTCGCCCTCTCTTCAGCGGCGATCGCTGGAGAACGGGTGTCTGTACTAGCCCTGACTCTGGCGTTGCAAGGGTAGGAGCTAAGTAAGACAGGGCACCCTTACTTTCGAATAGAAAGTGAGGTTCAGGCCAGAAAAGCGACGGTCCCGTCGCCTGGGCGGACGTGATAGGTTGTCCTCTCAAAGCAGCCAAACATTCTCACGAGAGAAGTGCGGCATGCGGTATGTAAGAGATTCATACCTCCAATCTACGGGCCCGCTTAGGGGGAAGAATGGAGAGAGTTACCGCTGAAGGAGTCGTCGCCGTATGTGAGCTTGACGTAGAGGGCGAATTCGGGAGAACCTGCATAATAATCGCCCCCCCCCCTGCCTCTGCCTTCTCGCTAGCCTCGAGAGGCTTGAAAATTTCGAGACGGCGGCGCCGGAGCCTGGCGCTTCCGGGCAGCAGCAGAGCGGGGGTGGGTTTACACCCACGGAGCTGGCGGCTTCCTCGTCGTAGGAGCCGCCTCGTCTAGAGCGACCCCGTCACTCTCCGAGACCCCCAATTCGGCCGATTGAGCTCGGAGCGCCTGAAGAGGCGGGGCGAGAAAATATGGACTCCCTTGCTTCATCAATACCCCCACTCGGAGGGTAGATGTGAGGTAGATACTTGTCAAGCAGCGCCTGAGCGCTTACTGAAAAGTCGACCGCGGGATAGGGGTTGTCCTCGTAAAGGGAGTCTCGCTCTATGGACTGAACCGGGGGGTTGTCCAGTAAGCGCCGGGGTGGCCCCGCGTGTCGGCTGGGACACGTGCTCTGAGATCGACGAAAATGCTGGAAAGCACACGCGATCTTGGGGCACCCGGTTAGTCGGTGCACTGGCTGGCGATTTAACAGAATCGCTCGAGGATTTCCCGGGTGTCTGGTGGTTATTGCCCACTTGTCTCGCTTGATGCTCAGGGGCATCAGCGGGGTGAGTAGACGTCGAGGGTGGGGTGAACCCGCACTACTCGAAAGCAGAATGTAGCAGCATGAATAGCTGTAACATCTGACCACCGACACAAGGGTCTGAAGGAGGGACGCCCATGGCAACAGGGCTGGCCGACCTCACCTTCGACCTCTTCTTCTTCGCGGCCTCCGCCGGTGTGGCCGGGGCAGAAGAAGGCACAAGAGGCACGGGTGACTTTTTACGATTTGCCGCCCCTGGCAGGGCGGCCGTCAACAACGAAACTTCACCCGAATCTGACGGGGTCAGATTGTGGTCACAGTCTGATGTGTGACGCCTCTCGCGGTAGCAGAATGTAGCAGCATGAATAGCTGTAACATCTGACCACCGACACAAGGGTCTGAAGGAGGAACGCCCATGGTAGCAGGGCTGGCCAACCTCTCCTTCGACCTCTTCTTCTTCTCTTTCTGCGGGCTCCGCCGGCGTGGCCGGGGCAGAAGAAGGCATGAGAGGCACGGGTGATTTCTTACGATTTGCCGCCCCTGGCAGGGCGGCCGCCGACAATGAAAATTCACCCGAATCTGACGGGGTCAGATTGTGGTCACAGCCCGATGTGTGACGCCTCTCGCGGTAGCAGAATATAGCAGCATAACATGTATGACTGTAACATCTGGCCACCGATAAGAGGGTCTGAAGGAGGAATGCCCATGGCAACAGGGCTGGCCGACCTCTCCTTCGACCTCTTCTTCTTCTTCTTTTTGCGGGCTCCGCCGGCGTGGCCGGAGCAGAAGAAGGCACAAGAGGCACGGGTGATCTCTTACGATTTGCCGCCCCTGGCAGGGCGGCCGCCAACAACGAAACTTCACCCGAATCTGACGGGGTCAGATTGTGGTCACGATCAGATTGTGGTTACAGTCTGTGTGACGCCTCTCGCGGTCAGGGGCTGGGCGATCTCTCCCGATGCTGTCAACGGAGGACGACTTATACGGCAGAGATCCTGACCTGTGCCGGGGGGAGAGAACCGCACTCTCCCTCCGGACTTCTGGTGACCCGGTAGCCGGTGGGTCGCATAGCCCTATGGGTGCTGCGGCGGCAGGACCTAGTTTAGGCTTGGAAGCCTTGGCTACCACTTTTTCCTTTGTCCGAGACCGTGGCACCACAGTCTCGGCCTTCCTTCTCTTAGCATCCGACCGCAAATTCGGAATGCTGATCGACGCACCCTCATACTCACCGCCGCTGGGCGCTCACCGCGGCGTCCTTCCTGCTCGCCTGGAGGCGGCCGACTTCTGTAACTTGCAATCGGGACGGTCCCCGTGGAGGGCACCAGGTCCTCTGGGGCTGTGTTAGTCCCATTCAAAGATACCTCTCTCTACCCTGAAAAAGGAAAAACAAGAATTTTTCTTTTTCTTTTTTTTTTTACAAAGATCTCGCTTAGATTAAAGGTGGAGACCGGAGTGGTCTTTCCCTCCTCCTAAAAGGAGTTTGTTTGAGCAAACAGAACAAAACAAGAGAGGAGGGGTAGGGAGGAAGAAGAAACTAAGAATAGTTTAGGTATCTGCCTGTAAGAAAATAAAAAGGAGGTCGGAGACTTTGAAAAAAGAAACTCCTACAAGGTTCCCCTACTATATTCTCTTTTTTGTGCCCGAAGGAAAAATTCGAAACAAAAATTCAAAAATAAATGCAAGTTCAGAAGAGAACGAACTTTCCACCTGCGAAGAAACACAAAAACAAGCATTTCAGAGCAGGAAGAAAAGGGATTGAGAGACAAATAATTCCAGATAAGAGAAATTTAACGATAATTTCCAAGAGGAAAAAAAAAGTAACCTCCTGTGGAAAGGTAAAGAAATTCAGAACAGGAGGAAGGAGGAACGTCTCTAGTAACGATTCCAAGAGGAAGAACGACACAGTAAATCCTCAAAGGGAATCGTAGAGCCCGCCTGTCGAAATAAAAAATATATAAGACTAGGAGGGAAGAGGGAATTGAACGAAGAAAACAATTCCGGGACAGGTCAAAAAAATTTCTAACAGGAAGGAGACCCCACCTGTAAAGAACAAAATTTTTTTTTTTTTTTTTTTTTAGGGGGGATTGAATAACCAAACAATCATCAGGTATAATTGCGTAAGCCGAATTAAACAATCCCCGAAGCGTCTGTGAATAAAATATTAATCAAGAATTTTATTCAGAACAGAAAGGAAAAGGAATTGAGCTTTAGGATGCGCCTGTGAATAAAATATCAATCAAGAAATTTATTCAGAACAGAAGGAAAAGGAATTGAGCTTTAAGATCCGCCTGTGAATAAAATATCAATCAAGAAATTTATTCAGAACAGAAGGAAAAACGAATTGAGCTTTAAGATCCGCCTGTGAATAAAATATCAATTAAGAAATTTATTCAGAACAGAAAGGAAAGAGAATTGAAGAATTAATCAATCAATAATCAATCGAAAATCTTAATAAATCAATTCCAGAAAGCAAGGAAGGAACAGAGTTGAAGATCCCAACCTGCAAAAAGAAATAACAATAACACCCTCGACAACAAAGTGTAGAGGCTGTCTAGAATTTAATTCAAAAACGGCACCAAAAGCCACCACGCTTTGAACGTGAAGAACAATAACCATGACAGGTGGTGAAGGCTTGCTGCCACGTAGGCAGGCCAAGCCCGGTGCCTCGCGAACGCGCTAGCGATGCGGCGCGACGAGAACTCAAACGTTAGAAAAACAATTTAAGTGTCACCAAAAACACGTCTAAAAAGTCACGCCAAGTGTAAATTCTGAACACAATCTTACACACAAATGGAAAGATTGAAATTAAAAGGGAGAATGCACCACAGATAAGCGAAAATAATATACCAAAGCTCAAAAAGATTTGAGCTCTTAGGAGACTTATCTGAGCACGTCTTGACAGGTGGCTTGCCGAAAGCAAAAGAGGAAGATGGACGCTAATTGCGCGGTGATCATGGGTAGTAAGCCTGAACGGGAGAGGGCGCGCTCGCGCTTTTTAAATCCTTGGGAGTTCTATTCGGGTATGGCAGTCCAGAGGGCTGAACTAGCAAATCAAGTAGATGTATGGAGTTATTGAAGTAAATAAAAATGTATTTCCAGTCATTTTCAGGAAGGGATTGGTATTTGTTTCACATCACAATGAGGAGAAAATTAGAATAGACCTACTTCAAATAATAAAATACATTGTGAGTGGGTGATATCATCGGTCCCTCAATTTGCATACCGCCCAGGATATGCATAATGACTGTTTTGTAAACTTAAGTGAAACTTTGAATGTCATAATTACTGTCTTATTTCACACCCGAATTTGATGAAATTTTCAGAGCTATGTTTGCTTGATTTTTCTCCTTTCATTCAAATTAACTTCTTATTGGGGTGGACTTCCCATTTAATCAACCTGCAGCCTGTTGAATAAAACTTTTTACCTGAGAAAACTCCGGTAAAAACTGAAAACTGAGGTTAATCTGATTTTTCTGCCGTTGACTTTAACACAGGGCAAAAACTCAGGTAAAAAATACCTGAGTTTTCTCGGGTAAAAAGTTTTAGCAACAGGCAATAGGTTCCGAGAGTGTATATCAGACAGTTACACCGAAGAGAAATCAGTTTACAGGCCTATATAAACCTTTCAATTTAGGTTATAGCATAATTATAATCAAATGGATATTTAAACAATCACATATATGTGTTATTTGTACTGTGTTACTTGAAAAATAATGATATTGTATTTTTTGTTTAATGAATTCAATAAAATACAACTTAAAAAATAACAAATCGAAGCTTCGTAGATTATATCTTTGAAACGAAAAACCGCTATACCTTGAGGCCTGGTCCCACTGGCCGACGGATACAAAACGTATAAGTTCATTAAGGACACATACAGCGGACGAGCAAAATTTCGCGGGTGGCCCCATCCGTTTTCATCCGCTCCAGAAATGGACAAAATTGGCGAAAAAATTCGAAAACATAACGGAAAAGCACGGACGTGGGTATATGTAGCGCGGATGTTAAACGGTCATGACGGTTGTTCATCGTAAACCTTGCGGATGAAAACGGATGGAAGTGGATTACAGCTCCGAAGGGGTTACCGAGGGTTTTGAATACTTATTTACGAGATGCATACGTTCCATGTACCTTATCTTTCCTCCCTCCATCCGTTGTTCAGCTTCAGTGGATCAGAGTTGCGAGGGTGCAGAGAGGATACAGCGGACCCTTAACGGATGATACCGGATATGGAACGTTTGTTTCTCGTTATGTTGCAGATTTACATTACATCGTGCCGGCGGAAATTTATCCGATGATTCCGATCTATGTAACTTTTGTGCAGCTCAAAACTTTTTGCGCGGAAGAAATCACAGTGGACGGATGCTCGATGGATAGACCGTATGTAACACGTATGCAACGAGTACACAACGGATGCATAGCGTTTTCCAACGGATCAAATCGGCTTTGCATCCGTAAGTGCAGTGAGACCGGGCCTTAAATCGTATGCGCTGCATGGCGTAAGCATAGGGTACATAACCCGATAAATCAAAGCTTTAACCAATTTTAATCGAAACATTCAACTATCGTAAAACTTACATTGACCGGCTTTATTCTTCCCTCTGGTTGTGATGAGCTACATGTCAGATTCCTAGTTTCGAGAAAAATGGGGTTCAGCTCAAAATACTATCCATTTTATCTTCTCGATGATACAGATGCATGACAAACGAAACAGATTGGCCAACCTGTAGACAAAACAAAACAACATTGCTATCAGACATTGCTCGAGAAGGATATCATTAATCATGTTAATTATATACTCATCTTTGTCCAAAGTCGCCATCAAATTGTACGCCCTTCACATTCGATGCTAGAAATGTTTACTGGAAGAGATAATCAATGTTTATGACTAAAGGTTGCTGTGATTATTAGCAACAAAATAATCAACTTCGATGGGAAAACAAAAACCATCTTGATACCTATATATATGCTTAAATATTATGATGGTATTATAGGGTTTATCATATTTCATGACAAACTATATATAAACCTCCTGATTGTAGAAGCAAATGAGGAATCAAGTTACAGAGACCAAATTTACAACGAAAAAGATTTATATTTCATTCAAATGAAGCCGAATATATAAAAGAAAATAAAGAAAGGGGGGAAATCGCACATATTGAATTGCTGTACGATTTTTGTAAGATATGAAGAGAATCGCGTTATTTATTATCTATTAGTACTTTATAAAAAAAATGGTATAGTTTAGATGGCAGTATTCGGATTCTTCTTTGCCCTCATGAAAAAAATCTGCAAACTTACTTCACTCTCTTGGGAGAATTTTAACGGTATAACCAAAGCTTTCGAATTCAGTTACTGCTCTTACGAGACTGATGAGGCTGTGGAGTTTGGCAAAATGTGGATGACCGCGCCGTGGTATACGATTCGAACAACAAATTTCTCATAACATGGAGAATAAAACCACTCGCACGCTTCCATGGAAAATATATAAGTAATTATTCAATATCAATTTGTTTTTAGTTTAATCGTTCCCTTTATATTATATTACGGTGTCAGGAAATATTTTCATCTTTTGATGTTAACGACGAGTCTAAATTCAGAAACATAACCGCACAAGATAGGTAAATGGAATATTAGATTAGTTATCTTTACATTTGTTTTCAGTCTATGTGCATCTATACATGAAAACGATTGTATTGATGCATATCCCATCAACGTCAGTATTCCAGTTTGCGCCAAATCACGATGGTGATGTGAAAATGTATAGACGAAACGATGACAAATCCGTAGATTCAATTCTGATGTATATTTTTGTATACAAAACTGTAAGTAATTATGACTTTTCGAGAATTCTTAATGTTTACGCATACCGAAAACGGCACAATTAGCCTAGATCTTTCGTTTGAGTTATACAAACATGACAAAAGCGATTCTTTCTGGAATGCAGTTCATTGAATAGGGCATTAGCATACCTAGAATACTGTTACAGTCAGACACATTTCGAATAGTCATAATAGTCGAAAGGTAATCAAAATGTATAGACCTCTCAGCTCTTTTAAATCAATGTTGGTCGAACAGAGCAGAAACATGAAGATGATACAAAAAATACACTTTCAAGACATGGGACTGTCAGAACAGTCGGAAGGTTTGGCACAGATCCCATTTACCTGTGTAGAATTGTTCGATTATTGTTGCTTTGGTTTGGTTGCACTCGACACGGACTAATTTAATTATAGTTATTGTCAAATTCAAGAAAATCTGTCTTTTGCCTATTCTGACGGAAATTTGCAAATTCTGCGAAGTATCTTTAGTCTTTTGAAAGCAAGGGCCATACAGGGATTATAATTTTTGTTTATTTTTTTAATGGTACCTGGTTTGATAGATGTTGGTACGGGATCGGTTTAAGCAAAGTCCAAGGGCGGCGTCACGTAAATTTGATGGGCGCAAATTTATATATATATTTTTCAATTAAATCAAAGGGGTATAGAGAAGAACTTTCCTTCTAATCCTTTCATTTTCCTTTATTTTCTCCTTATATTTCTCCCTAATATTTGAAAAGTCAAGCCCCCGTGCATGGTATTGACTGTTGCCATGGCAGGCAAGGTCCAAGACCGGAGTACAAGCCAACAGTACATCAAGCATGCTTACCCTCTGACTTTATTACAATAAGGGCGGGGCGGGCAGGGCCATGACAGCAAGACGACATAATGACAGGAATTGATTAATTCCAAGGCTCAACAATTCTCGTGGTTGGTAGCCTTCTGTCTCCTATTCTTCTTGTCTTCACCCCCCCCTCCCTCTCTCGTTTTCGGCTCTTTTTCTACCCCTCTACTCTACCTGAACAATCATTATCAGGAGTTGTTGACCCCTGCCCCCACCCCTTTCTCCGTAGTACCGCCTCTATCTTGTGACTACTTCGAACAGGGGGTTGGGTTTGTATTATCATGACATTCGCATACTTTTATCAATCGTGATTTCAATTAAAAGGAATACACGAATAAAAAGGAATCAAGCAAAATACAAAAAAAAATCAACTAGAATAAAAATAAGTCTAAGACAAATAATATCTAAACCCATGTGAGGTTTATAAAGGATTTGTAAATTTTGGATAGAAATTTCAAATCTATATTAATTAATTTTGGATAGAGATGCAAAGCTGACCAGGCTATTCACCTTATTTGATCATGATAGCTAGTCAAAGTGCAAGGACAAAAATAAAATGATATACAATATTCAAAGAGTTACACTGAAAAAAGTAATTTATAACTTGTCTCTGCCTGCTCTTCTATGAGTATGCTCGAGTTACGGTTCAACAAGAGACATTGGGTGCTCATGATAATAATAATAATAATGAAAGATTTTTGACATTTTGATTTGTCTTCCTTTTCTTAAGCACCGGTCGATTTGCCCTCTATCCCAATTATTACTATCATTATTTTTGTTTATTTGGAGAGCGAGTGAGACTTACCTCAAATAATCTGTATGAGACCCATCCACATCCATTGGATCTACATAATTATTTACATCATTCCTTACATATCGAGTAATCAATTATTTCTAAGAAACCTCGTTATACCATTAACAAAAATCAAGAAACTAAGTCCGTAAATATTTCAACATTCAACAACAACAACAATAATTATATTTTGGTTTTCAGTATATCTTACTGATACGCTGGTTGAGCTATACAAATCCTTGAAATAACTCCGCTGTTGGGTAACTGTTCGTTCTTGAAAGCGTTTTACCAAGTCAGTTTGGAAATTATTTTTCCTTGGAAGACTATAGCCGGATTAAAAGAGGGATTTTCATGTTTATGACATAACGGAAGCTCATTGCACCTAACAATGCACTAAACGCCACTCTATCATATCTCCACTTCTACGGATTTCCTACGTCAGGAAATCATAAAAATCTTGTTTTTCATCAAAGGAATTCATAATCATAAGATCCACGCGTCTTGATTACAAAAGTCACACACTTCTTGTCACGAGGAAAGCACCCTCTGTTCCCTGGGGATTTTTCACTATGCGATGTACGGAAGATTCAATAAACCAGTAAATGTATTGAAAAAAGTTCGTCAAAGTAATGACAAAGAAAAGGTCTTTGTCGAATATTGGCGAACTGGAACAGCAGTTTTGTCCTAAGTTTCAGAACTGTCCAAAAATTTCCAAATACATCTAAATTATCAGATGGTGCATTTTAAAAATAACGTGATATTTTTGATCGGGCTGTATTGGTACCGTTTGGTGTGATTGAGGCATCGATGATGTCACAATATCGATTCCTCTTCAGTTTGTTTGCAGATTTAGAAAATTTTTAAAACATGGAGCATTTACCTTGCAACCTTGTAAGTCCTTTTTTGTGTGTGTTACCACTATTATTTGAACTACTTTCTCTTATTTTTTTGTCGCTTATTCGTTTTATTTTTACATTTTGTGGATAACTTGTTTTAAGTTTGTCTTCTGCGTCCGTCTCGATTTTTGTATATAGTTGTATATAGTTTGTTTATAATTAGCATTGAAACTAAGTTTAGGGGCTTGCCTTCTTTACAAGCTTTTGCTTTTCTTGGCAAGTCCCTCCGTTCATTTCTTGTTTCTTTTCATTGATAAAATTACTGCAACAAATTGTAGTTTTGTTGAATATATATTCAACATTTGTTATGAAATGTCATTGATTTGTCTGTAATATCTATTATATTGAATATGTATTGTTACTTTGATTGTATTTTGAAAAAAAAATTGTTGAACGGAAATAAATCTAAATCTAAATCTAATCTTGATCACGAGATCATTCTGAAAAAAAATCACGTTTCAGGGATGAGAGTCGGTTTCTTCATACAAATCTGTTTTTATAAGAAACTATTGAAGAGTATCGACTAACGACCTCCCTTTCGTGAGGCTTTAGCTACCAGCATGATAACCATTCACTCTCACAGACTATAGGATTAGTCGCGTTATTGGCTAAGTCACGATTTTAAATAGAAGTGTGGACGGTAGAGGGCGAGAGAGCTAGGAGGAACTTTTTTTGAGAGAGACGGGGGGGGGGGGGTTGAAAATAACTTGTTGAATGCAGCCCAACTCCTGTATTGCCCCTTTAGCTTACAGGGGGTACTCCGGGGCGAAAATAATGATATAGTATGTGGAGAAAACAAGCAGGATGCTGAAAAATAATGATTTAAGTTCGGCAATATTTTGTGAAGATATTTATGTTATCTTTTATTATGCATTATGTGTATGATGTAGTGTCGCCCTTTCCGTTTTAATATCAAGTATTTCAGATTTCATGATATCGCCCAGTAACGAAATAAGTTTCAGCAATGATTACAAAATACAATTAATCAAAAGTCAAGCCCATTCTACTTTATTGGTAGAACAAATATGAATAAACATGATAAAGTGAGATGACATCACGTGTTCGCCTTTTGCAAATTAGTGAGCGGGAGTTAGAAATGTTTCACCCAAATAATGCAAAACATTCAAAAATCGAAACTTTGTTATTCCTTGTCCAATTTCGATGAAATTTTCACTGTTTTGTTTGACTGAGTACAGTATAAATATTCACCTAGTAGATCTAATGGTGACTTCATTATGAGCCAATGGCCCGAATTCACAAAGGTGTTTTCGTTTGAAACCATGGTTTTTAGAAACCGTGCATTTAGAAACCATGGTTTTTCAAAAACCATGGTTTCTGTAAAAACCACCTTTGTGAATTCGGGCCATTAACTTCAAAAGGAGGTCCTTAATTTCCATCGAATGGACGTAATTACCAGCTCGTTGTATTTTGTCATTTGGTCTCATAACACACAATAATCCCATTTCGTCTTCAACCAGATCGTACACTCATCATTGGGTCTAATTTCCAGTTAGGTTATATCCATTTCGTCTAAAACCCAGTTTGCCTAAGACTAGAGTGGCCAAGATGATTTGGATTAATTATTAAACCTAATTTTCATTCATGAAGTGCGAAGAAGACGTAGTAGAAATTAAACCATCTATAGGCATTAGACTAAATGATAGTTAACGCAAGTATTAAGCCAAGACGGTGATGGTTGGTCTGAGAGGAAGAATTATGACATTGATGGACCAAGTTTCTTCAGCCCTATTAAACCCTAGTTACCATGATCTGCTAGTAGACCTGGCCGGGTCCCGTATACAAAGGTTAGATATTATATTATATATCGTACGCTTGATTTTTACGATTGAAAGTACATTGTGGTCAATGGAATCAATCGTCGAAAAATGTTCTTCGATCATTGCTAAGCTTTGTGTTACGGGCCCCTGGGCTCCGTAACATAAAGGTTTGTGATGGTTTGCAAATAATTTTATAAAAGAACCGCACTCATTAGCTCCCAGTCGGTGTTTTAAACAGAGTGCGCATGCATGCAACGGTGATCTTGATTGGTCATTGGTATTTAACGATTGATTGCAAACATTGCGTTACGGAGCAAGTAGGGTGAATTTTACTGTTACATCATTCTCTCCCATTTTCAATGCAAGCTAGTGAGTGTCTATTAAAGTTTTTTTTTGACCTGTCAACATTACGCAACATTTGTCAAATTGTATACCACAACTTTCTTTCACTTTTCTTCATCTGTTTGTTTATTGTAGTTTTCTTTCTATTGTTAGGTTTTTCTTTGAAAACGTCAAGAAGAGCTATCTTTTATTTGATCTGATATCAAAGAGAGCCTTAATTCGACGCGTAATGTGGTAAATTAGCGAACCAAATCGCTGATTGGCAGTCAGAATTCAAATCATATATACCCTGATTTACAGTACATTATACCGTACCCCGTTTTTAAACTTTCTCTGTATTGTTCGCATGTAAGGTCTTTCGGTTTTGTTTGGGTGTATAATATGATGACTTTGTCGGATAGTGACATTTTCATCTGACGTGGACGGAAGCCAAACAAGGTTGTCATATAATAAGAAACCATCCCAGAGTGTCATCTATACTGACACTCTTTCCTCTATTGATCGAGACATAATGCATGGTCCTCAACGTTATATGGTGGTGATTTTAAGAAAATTATTCTTGTTTTGAAAGATTCTGCTTTACAGGTTTAAATTATTTTCACTGACGTGCTAAGTTTTGCATGCTGTCGGGTAAAATTGTCTCAATGATAAGAAAGGGGCGAATCCCAACAGCATGCATGGTAATGAACAGTGTGGATGAGTCTGATATTTTAGATGGGTCAAAACTTGACCTTCCTCGTTGCAGATGGTCAATGATTACGAGTTTCAAGGTCATCTTGATGTCATCCAATATTCGCTGGACTATATGACATGCTTGAAGTGACCCTTAAGTCAAAATGAATTTCCCACAATTAAAGCAAACCTGCCCTACTTAAACAGCGACCATAAGATGGTTTAAAATTAATGATAAATAATAAAAGTAACGATCAAGCCTGAGATTATTTTACTCGCTGTTTCATGGAGCTCCCATGGTTACGCACCCCCTATACTTTTTAAAACAAAATATTACATTTATGATCATAATCTGAGTTGAATTCTGGAAAAACAATGTTATTTGCTTTAAAACTGTTAACCACATTTCAACTTTGGACGATGTGCACACAAAAGACATTCCCAATAATTTAATTTCAAGTTTGACTCAAGTTAAGAAAAGAATTTGCTACAAATCCTTTCCTATTTTGTTTGTCATTTATTTCTTATCGTCACTCGTATCACCTTTTTGTAATTGTTGATGTGATTTTACTTCTTATCCTCCTCCTCCTTCTTCTTTTCCTTCATCTTCTTCTTCTTCTTTCTTCATATCTACTTCTACTTTTCCCTTTTCTCCTCCCTCTTCTACCATTCCTCCCCTTTTTTAAATCCTTTTTCATTCAGGTTTTCAATCTATTTTCCAAGTAGATTGTATATGGGTATAGCAAGATCCCAAATCCCATATCATTTCAAGTCTCTTTTATGTTATTTCTTTGATTGATGACAGATATGATCCCATAATATAATTGAATTAAATTTCAAGGAGACAGTCATTAATCACATCTCTTACTATTCATGAAGAGAATGTTGAATGATGAATTAAATTAGATACGGGGAGGATTAGGAAAATTGGGAAGCACATCAAACGACCCTCTCCAATTATGATAAACAAAAAATCAAAATTAATTTGGCTATTTGGCAATGTTCTAATTCCAATAGCAAAGAGTAAATAATTTGCAGCTTTTGGTTCGCTTGTAAGTCTAATCAAGGAGCTTATGTTATCTTGCGAAGTATAAAAGCAAAAGCTTAAAGGGATGGTCCAGGCTGGAAATATTTTTATCTCAATAAATAGAGTCAAATTCACAGAGCAAAATGCTTAATATTTGATCAAAATTGGATAACAAATAACAGTTATTGAAGTTATTGAATTTCAAGGATTTTCAATATTTTGTGAAAAACAGTCATTTCTACAACGTCATGAATATTCACTAGGTGGGCTGATGATGTCATATCCCCACTTGTTCTTTCGTATTTTATTACTAGTATATGAAATTAGGTTTATTCAAAACTTTTCTACCAAGAACTATAACAATTGGATTGACAACTATTTCATCATAATGGAGACACATCAATTATGACACATTCATGATTTCTTGTAATAACAGAAGAAAATGTGGGGTGGGGATATGATATCATCAGCCCACCTTATGAATATATATGACGATGTGCATAATATGTTTTCACAAAATATTGATAAACTTTAAAATTCAATAACTTCGTTATTTGTCATCCGATTTTGATGAAATTTTCAGCATGTTGTTCCGTGAATTTAACTCTATTTATTTAGATAGAGATATTTTCAGACCGGACCATCTCTATAAGTATCAGGATTGTGAGATATTAAGCCTAAAGACATCGTGTTCAGAATAATGTCAAGGCAAACATGATACAATCGATGCACTCCACTGGATTCCACTGAACTACCATTATTAGATACATCACTCATTAATGCAATTGCCAGTGATAGTTGTTAATGATATGGACAGAGACACATTCTTCTCCAACTCCAACCGTCCCGCCCTCCAACCCCTTCCAACATCATATAATAAGGTGCAGTATAACATAGGATACCGCTTATTCACATCCACATGTGTAAAGTTGATAATCAAGTCAAAATCATATATTCCTAATTACTTTCTGGTTTAAATCAAGTATATTATGTAAAGATAACACAAAAAACATTTCATCAACCTTCATGATCTGAGGAGAATAATTATAATGTTCTTACCAACCCATTTTACCATGTTTTTTTTTTACCACTTTATCATTTTTTAAAAACTCTATTATACCTTTCTTTAATTCAGGTGAGTTTGCTTTATCGTTAAAAACTAGAATTGGATGAAAACACATGTGAATATTTAATATGAATTTACATTTTTTTTAAATCATTAAGCATAAATTATAGCTAACTTCATACAAAAACAAAAAGGGTTATTCACGAGGAATCGCTGCGTCAATTAAATTTCTCGTCATTATTGATAAACTTTGATATGCATATATACTTCTGACTACGTCTTCGCAATGTGACATCGCAGAACGTTTTATTACATGTGTAGATCTGTTCACGAGCTTGAATTCTAACCTTTTATACAAACATCTCATTTTGTGATAGATTTTGACATAATATTCAGAAATCAACAGCGTATTGCTCCATTTTCCTTATCTTTTTCTTTCATTTTCTCCTCTTTTTTTCTTATAGTCGTTAAACTTTTGAGGGGTCCTAGCCCCGTCACCAGTGCGAGCCAATTTTAATGGCAGGAATATGAAAATGAAAACTCTGAAGGTAACACAATGTAATGTATGGAGTTCATGTAATGCTAGGAAAGACCCCCCCCCCTCCCCCCGGAGTCCCCTCCCCTCCCATCCAATCCATCTAATCAGAATATCGCCAATCAACTGATTCAACTCAGTCGACTGGTCATGACCAATAATTATGGTAGAATTAAACTCTGAAAAGGGGTAACAAAACACTGTTGTACGCGCGCGCGCAACAAAAAAAGTTAATTCCAATATTCATCATTATCACTGGTTTTGCGAAATATAACTATCGTCCTGGTGGAATCTAAATTCAATTCAGTGGATCATTTTTTTAATGAGATTCAAATCGGTTTTTTTTATGAGATGGCTATCTTTTCTTGTGAATCGGAAGACTGTATTGCGCTCTTGATCAAGCGAAAAGGAACATGACAGATGTGCTGATAAGCGCAACGATGAAGAGACACTGGTGGGCAATCGAATGTGACATAATCCAACCAAAAAATTCATTCTCTTGGAACCTCAACACGACCAACAATGCTACAAGTGATATAATCATGATTGCGAATATGATAATCGGATTACAGACAATGGTCCCCATCAACATTATTTTTACGCTATTATTTCAATAATCTCATCTTGATCTGAAAATCGGTCAAGTAAAGTCAGGCATAAAGGTACAACTATCAGGAATATAGTATGTTATTGGAGAAAACACTATATTTATACTTCTGATGAACATGATTATAATCAACCGAAGAGCTCAAGGGAGAAAAATGCAGATTTGATTTTTTTTTCTGCCAAAAGTCCAACCCCAAAAAACAGTGGAAACTGTTTTTTCTTGGGGGGGGGGAGAAAAAAATCAATGGGAAATCAAAGTTTCTCTAATCACAACATTGACCGTTTCGCTTTGGCTAAACGATTCTTAAATTTGCCCATTTAGAAAGTTTTAAATGGTCAGGAAAAATTTTCAAGAATAGTAGAGAGTAGAAGCATGATTAAGTTCGGCTATTTTATTACACCATAAAATTATGGATATTAGTATTACGATCTACATTTTCCCCCATTCAATAGATTATGGCAATAATGATGATGGACTATTAAAATTGCTTTGCCGTAGACATCAAGAGTATTGAACAAAATTTTCGTTAGTCATTCATAAAAGCAGTTACATTATCGATCATGCTACTTTCATAAAAAAATTATATTATACTTTCATAAAAAATTATACTATAATTTTACATCATGTTGCCTTATATCCTTATATTTCGTTTTACACATATAAAAGAAAACCCAGTTGCTTCGTTGCCTCGCTTGCTTGCATTATGCAATCAGGGACGTCCCTGATGCAACACACCCAAAGAGAAACAAATAATGCATAACATCATACCGTCAATCATGTACTATAACGCTTTTACTGTACAAAGTTATCAGGGGATTTTTAATGACCAGTCACCAAGATATTTTTGTGAAGTGTTACAGAGGCCTGCGTCATTTTGAACATATCAGTTCAGTCATGTGCACTGTTAGAAAAAATAAAAGAAGTTCCTGCAGCAGAGTCTCGAGAACACCTGTAATCTTACCGAATTGCGTAATAATCATTCTGTAAATTCATAAAACAAGAATTTTTCTGCAATTCAACAGAACAGGTCTGTTTAAAAAGGGAAAAGGGTGTTTTATTCAAGGAAATTTGTAAGATTCCATACATCAAATACCAATTTCCTGTAAGATTACGCAATTCGGTAAGATTACAGGTGTTCTCGAGACTCTGCTGCAGGAACTTCTTTTATTTTTTCTAACAGTGTGGCAGTCTGGAATGATGGGGCATTAAGTACTGCATTGAAGTAGGTTGGGCTTGAGAGTTATAAAATCATAAGTAATTTATTGATGAAATTTAGAGGCCATAGTCCAATTTCTTCGTTCCACCTTTCTCTTACAAATGTCAGGCCATCATTTGTTATGCTTTGTAAGGATATGAAGGTGATACCATTCATGAAGCCCGATGCAGCCGCACAATTTCAATCACGTTGCTGATTTTCTCATCCGAGGGCGGGGGGGGGGGGCACTAAATCAGCAGGATCGGAAATATGGGCGTCATAACTTCATTGATCGTGCGGTGGATGGAAGCTCAAATTAATTGAGTTATGACCTTGCAAATTAATGAATTCGGGTAATAGATAATCAATAGAACAAAGGATCCTTAAAAAATTCGTTAATACCCACGGTTTATGATCTATACTATGCGATTTCCCTGGGCATGTGGGAAAAAGCTAGACTAGCTGGGCATTGTGAAAAAGGGTGATAACAACGGTGATAAATTGGATGAGGTGGATGTGTCCCGCAGAGATAAAAACCTTATAGAATCTATGATGTGTCCCAATTATATGCATTTTGGGACACCTTGTCCTAAATTTAAAAAAATGAATTTCCATAACAAATATACATCAAACATGTCAAACTAAAAATGCAAATCAAATAAATCAAATACATATTTAAATAAGCATAACGAAAGCTTGTAGAGTACTTTTACAAAATGATGTCAGACACAATATGGAAATGAGCATTGCATTATTATGCATATATACTTGTGCGTGGAACCCCTAGTTATATGATGACCTGCTATCTCAGTATTAAATTCAAAATGATGAATTTCTCTGATCATGCTATGTATGCATGGCTGTCGATGAGTGTTCATGATTGAGGACGACGACTGGCACAATACTGTTCTTTGCCTATGAGGGTTTTCATAATGGGAGGGAGCGAAGAGAGCGAGCACAAATTTCGACCCTTTTCAATGCAAATATCTAATTTTGTGATGAATTTTGAAATGATATTTAACCAATATATCACATTTCACCTTTTTTTTTCCTTTTCTGACATTTTTTCTCCTTTCTCAGTCGTTAATTTTTTGGGGTCCATGGCTCCCCCCCCCAAAAAAAAATGAAATTTTATGAAACCATGGACCTGTACTGCCCCAGCTTCTTTTCTCTGAAGGTGAAAACGCCCATGTAGGAAATATAGGTATCGGGTAACGTGGTTTATTACGAGAATTTGTGACTTTCATTCAAACCAAAAATGATATTGATGTATTTTTCATCTGGGTGGTGTCATCTGAGCATCGCAGTCGATACCATTCCACACCTGTCATTGTGCAGGGGAGGAGAGAATAAGGAAAATGGAATCATTGGCGACGTTTGGCATGTTTGGGGGTGGCCAGAATATTTTGCAGGGAAAGGGCAGCATGAAGTAAATACGTCATCTATTTCATCTTCAATAAGTTACTAATTCAATTATTGGGGTATTATTGTATGAAACTACACACTGCAAAAACTCCGGTGTTGATTTAACACCAGCCCGGAATCTATGTATGTCCACACCAGAGAAGTATTGAAACAACACCAGTTTGGAATCGAACCGATGCTGTTTTAATACTAATTGGTGTTGTATGAACACCCACTGGTGTTAGACCAAAACGAAACCGATGTTGATTAACACTTCTCTGGTATGGATATATTCCAGGCTGGTGCTAAATCAACACCGGAGTTTTTTCAGTGCATGACCCATATCTCTAATTCTAAAACTTGTCCTTCTTTCTTTTAGTTTCTTCTTCTCTTTAATCTTCACCTCCCCCTATCCTCTTTGTTCTGGTAAAATCATAGGGAGCGATGACCCCCCCCCCCCCGTGACGCCGCCCTTGCCGTATAGGACAGACATACATCCGTTTCTTTTCATGATAAAGGCCTATACACTGGACGACCCCCTATCCGATGGGAGCTATACACTCTCCATGACCTACATTTGATTTGAACTTGAATATGTCAAACCCATTTCATTGGAATGCACGACGTCTGGAAAATCACTTAATTGTCTCTGCTAGGCCCCTGATGCTCAACAGCTGCACGCGAGTTATGATCCCATATTTCAAAGGTAATATTTATTTTGCCTACTTCACATGACCACGGCCGACAAGATGACCCGTCAAGGAATAATCGCGGTTATCAATCTACATTGTTTTTAATAATTATTATCAATATCACTTTTTTGAATGATTCTGTCAATATCAATATTATCATAATTATATTAAATATCACTTTTATTATTTTTTTACTACAATGATAATAATTATTATTATCATCATGATTATTATTATTATTATTAGTAGTAGTAGTAGTAGTAGTGGTATTTATTATTTTCATTATCATTAATATTATTATTATTATAACTATTATTATTATTACTATCAATATTATTGTAATTTAAATAATAGGCTAATATCCTCTCTGTGTTCATTGTTATTCATAACTCAATAATATGATTTCTGTTCCACCTGCTCTAAACAAAAGCGACGAAAATATGTCTATCCTCAAATTTTGTTGGGTTTTTTGTGGGGGAGGGGTGTCACACGTGGATTTGTTCATAATTGCTTTGCGTCAAACTGTTACCGATATAAATAGATGTTTGTCTAAATCGGCCGACTAGCTTTAAACATACGTCACACACTGATCCCTTTTTCATCCAGTTCATCCACTACGAATTATATGTATTCCCATTGACATATCGATATAAAAACTTAAATTCGTTCTATATATGAGTTCGTGCATGAGATGAAGCCACGTAGGGTCCATGGTAGGGTAGGAATGACTAGTTGGCAGGGTTGTGACGGCATACACCAATAGGCGTTAAGCCGTTATGAGACTTCTATATTAATTTTTATCTAGCAAGTCTAGTACATGGTCGATCTCACAAGAAATAGAAGGATCCATGCCTACATACCCTTTTGCAAATCAGCGAGTAGTTTTGTTCCTTGTTGATTTGCATAAAGCATAATTGGTAACTCAAAAGTGTATTAAATGGCCCTATAGGGGCCGTGGGACCAGGTTGTGGGGGTGAGCTGAAGAGGTCGTCTCGGCCTCCCTTCCCAATTTTTTACAGTAAACGTGTGTAAAAAATGTAAATATTACCATTTTATGGTTACGTCGTGAAGTGTCAGCACCCCCTAAACAAAATTAAGCATTTATGTGTATAAAACGCGCAAAAAAGTGTATAATAAACCATCTCAAAGGGACATTTTTTATTGCAGAGCCACACCCGATTTAATGTAAGTGTATCAAGGTTTTGATGTTTTTTGTATGTTAGCTTTTGATAATTCATGTTTTCGTAAATATCGTGCTTGTTTTTTTTCTCTTTTCTTTTCATGAAAGTGGGTTTGACCACATCTACCAAGGTAAAGCGCATAACCTTCAAGGGAAAGACCTGAACTACTTTACCATCATACGAACAACTGAGAGCTATGGAAGCCCGTCGATCCAAACACGGGTACGATGACTGACAAATCATCACAGATCAATTGTTAATAAACTTGTTTATAATGATTGATGATACACCTGACATTGTTAACTGTATTCATTGACCTCTTTCTACATATTTTACGATTCTTCGTCCAAAAAATCAGTACCAAAGCAATCCGATACCTTGATTACGCATAAAAATAACAGTTATGACAGTACAACAAAGCATTCGACAATGACTTTCTGATGATAAATACGCCATATCATGGTCAGAAGTTTAAATGATCGATAATACTGCATGGAGGCATTGGATTCTGATATTAATTTTGAGCTTAAAAGGCTACGCAAGGCTGAAAATAATATGATTTGAACATATACAGACAAAATAGACAAAACACGGAACATTTTATTAAAAATTGTACACGGAATAACGAAGTTAGGATACAAGATATTCATTATTTCGGGGAAACATTTCTTTGCGTGTCTTCACGAATATTCAATGGGCAAACTGCCGATTTCCACTTATTCTGTTTTGTGGGGGGGAGGGGTTCTTCAAATTTTGTCTTTCAAGGATTGAAATATTGATCGACACCCGGGGACCGTCTCATCAACAGTTTTGTCCGCCAAGTTTTTTTTCCTTGATTATGATCGGCTGAGAGTCACTGTTACTGTAACTGTCGGATAAAATGGGACTTGTCGGATTAAACGTCCGACAAGTCCTTTCATGAAACGCTCCCCCGATTTAATGCATTAGATATTCATTACTGCAATTTATTTTATCAGAGGGAGACATATCATACATACATGTTTTGAAAATATGAAATATTAATGGTTTCATAGTGTAATAACATAAGAAAAAAGGAAAGTGGAGACGTGACGTCATCAGCCCATCTAATGGGTATTCATCACGGCGTGCATAAAGTCACTGTTAACACAAAATGTTGCTAAACATTAAAATCCAATAACTTCTTTATTTGTTATGAGATTTTTGTTATTATTTTTATTTTTTGAGCATTTACGCTATGTGTATTTTACTCTATTTATTAAGACACAAATGTTTTCAACCCGGAGTACCACTTTAATGTACGAAAAAGGTTGAGGAGATTAGGGTAATTTTGTTACCCTGGCAGCTAAATTTACGAAGCCCCAAACCGAATATTTTTTACAAAAAAATATATGTTTTTAAGCATGTACGTAATATTTCATATTGATGGTATTTATTACGTAAGTACGTGATAATACTGCGTACGGACGTAATGATTTTTTTTCGGTGTCCTATTTCAATTATAAATTTGTTTGGAAGTTATAAGCCAATATCACCTTGCCAATACACACGCGTCCTGGTTTACATTCAGGGCTAATTCAGGGTTGCGTTTATCACTAGGTCCAATCATCCTATCATGGCGTATACTGATTAATGTAAAAATGATAAAGACGGAAACAACTATCAGTAATCAATTTTATCAATGATAGCAGCCTTGAACTTTGGTGGATAGCTCCAAAGTGAAGTGCCTGGGTGTATATGATACTGCGCTTCAATTAACAGGTAATTTCACACGTCAGCTACCAGATCCCCTTAATGGGAATTTTAATTGTGCATATTAAAATAGGATGAGAGAAAGAGAGAGAGAGAGAAATGGATATTAAACGCGGGGAATTATACCTTCATTGCTCTATGCTTCATGTACAATGGTTACCATTGAATGGTATTGGATATTTGGTTGCATAATTATGCACCATTTCTCTTGCTGTGGCAGGCATCTCAGGAAAAACAAGAGAAAATGCATAAAAAACAAAAGACACACCCCTCCTTTAATAAAAGGAAGAACGAAAACATAAGAATTTGTTATGCTTAATATTTCACCTTGACAGAGAGAGGGGGAGGTAGAACTATGGCTCCCCCACATCATTATAAAAATAGATGCCCTCTGGGCCCTCACCCCGCCCGCGAAATTATTTTTTTCATCGCATGTGGAAACCAATATTTCTGAATACTGCGTCTTCGGAATAAGAGTATGCAAGTCCTGAAGATTCATATTGGCTTCCACAACTGCGATGGGAAAAATAATGTCGCACCCCGCCCCATAATGTCTATCTATTATTGGTTCCGCCACTGCAGGATTTTATGTTCATGAAGTTCAGTCGCTTTCCATGTTGCCATGGTTATTCTACTCTCTTTTATCAGACATTGATAGTGAATGAATTAATAATTCAGCAGTCTAGACAAAGGGAAATAATATTTTAACCTTAGCACCCGATAATGTCAGAAATTTTACTGTTGCAACCAGAATAGAAAGTCATTTAATTACATATATGGTGGCGGGGGTGGTCCTTTGCTCATGCGTGTTCCATACTATGGAACAGACTTCCTGAAGACATCACATATTGTATCTCTGTTGAGTCTTTAAAAAGGTTATTAAAACCTTTCTTTTTACTTTTTGATTTCTTTATGCCCCTTGAGCATTCTATACAGACAGTGGATTGGGCGTTTTATAAGCCTCATGTATTAATATCATTATCATCATTTTTAACATTATTATCGTTACTGTCATTAGTAGTAGTAGTAGTAGAAGTAGTAGTAGTAGTAGTAGTAGTAGTAGTAGTAGTAGTAGTAGTAGTAGTAGTAGTAGTAGAAGTAGTAGTAGTAGTAGAAGTAGTAGTAGTAGTAGTAGTAGTAGTAGTAGTAGTAGTAGTAGTAGAAGTAGTAGTAGTAGTAGTAGTAGAAGTAGAAGTAGTAGCAGTAGTAGTAGTAGTAGTAGTAGTAGTAGTAGTAGTAGTAGTAGTAGTAGTAGTAGTAGTAGTAGTAGTAGTAGTAGTAGTAGTAGTAGTAGTAGTAGTAGTAGTAGTATAAATTTGATTTGCGTTGCGACCACCAAGAGCAGTGGCAAAGCATTGTGAAGCTGCAGTGCAATTCCAATGGGGGGGTCAACCCCCATGGAGATCTCTATCATCAAACCCGGGCTACAGGAGTTTCGCACCCTCACTCTCTCCCTTATCCTCCAGCCCCTTATACTCCTCCCTTATTTTCTTCTACACGTCTCCCTCTCCCCTCCCAGTATTCTCTCATTCATTTACTTAACCCTATGTTCGCGTCATTCAGTTTTACCAGACTCTTCAAAATACCTGTAATGTGATGTATCAACTAAGAACCCTCTCAGTTTCCCAAGCACCTGCTAAATCTTCTCCCGGTCCCTTGACATGCTGGATAATCTCATAACACAATCTATTATTAAGTATATAATCTTATAACAACCCGAATCAAGGAGCATGAAATCGAAACATAAAGGGATCAAGGAAAGCTATGCAGAGAAATTTAACACTAGTCTAGAAGACTGGTTTTCACATAATAGGTGAAAAATGTAGGCATGGTTCTGAGATTTTATCGAAGAAAATCCCTAAACGCTGGAGCAAACACAACGTTAACTCACAATAAGCATTAGCATGATAAGTAGCAAGCACATGCAACTGTAGAATAAACACATTTTAGTAAACTAGTAATCAGCATTATTCATGTTAAGAGATTAAAGATGTTCAAGGCGGCACCGCCGCCCCCCCCCCCCTCCCCACGGTCGTAAGTAGACATCGATATCCAACCAAAGAAACATGAAACAAAATAATGTGAAAGGAACATAGGTTAAAAATCTATCAACTCCAATTATGACGTCAGTAGCTCACTTTTTATTCTCTGATATCAAGGATGCCATCATAGGACGCAGTGATATCGTGAGTCTTTCATTCAGAGGGGGGGTGATGCTCCCCTACTGGATGCTGTACAAGAGGGGACACGCCTCCAACCTCCCATCCCCCCCACACACACACACCCGATCGCCGCCCATGGATTAACACTAACCATAACGTCGCCCCCTCGCTTACTTGAAACCCCTCCCCCTGCTAAACATGATTATACTATCTTTAAAAGGGAGGTTCACCTTGTCAAAAGTTTGTTCAAGAAACAGCAGAAAAAATAATAATAAAACAAATAAAATTCAGATTACTTTTAATGTTTAATGGAATTTTCTCAAACCTTCCTTCATGCATATTTTCCAAATATATTTTTGGGGGTAATTTTACACAAACTTTTCGTCAGGGTGAACTTTCCCTTTAACGGAGGTTATTGAGTCTTTTGGATCTCTTTCTTGAAATCCTACAATAAGAGAAACCAAGAGAGTTGTAAGGTATAAGGTCACGGTTGACAGCGTTTCATAGACAGTGCTGATTTTCAAACAAAATAAGCAATATTGTTCGCCATACACCGCTCTACTTGGGGAAGGATGCAGATATTTTTCAAGAAGTTATTAAACTCATCCTTTTGTAAACATGTTCCTTCTAAAAACAGTTTTTATTAAACATAAATGATATCTTTAACCTCAACCCCAAACCTATATTGAATCCATTAAACTATTCACCGTGCATGTCAGCGAAAGACGAACAAATGTTATTATTATTATTTGTTTGGCATCACCTGTGCCTGAGAGGAGTATAGCGAACTGAATCACTATGACCCGCAGGTCTCTCCTCCCGAGCTTCGAGAGGCTTCGAGCTAGCTAATGTCTATTATATCCTTCAAGATTTTTCAACCTGATTTTTATACTATTACAAACACATTCCCCCGTTCCGACTTTAACCTTAATCCATTATGTTAATACATATAAAAGACAGGAGGGATCGCTTGATGCAAGAGCAAATAAAAACACAGTCTCACCATCAGGTTTCTACAAAATGGGTAAAATAATATAGTCGAATGTAGGTCATAAGTTGCCATGGTAACGTGTAATCAAAGCACGAAATTTTACGCCACTTGTCGTGTAATACTACAAGGCTTTGTTTATTGTTTTGTAATTTTAGCCCTTGGCAGGCCTATATTCAAAATGCAGATAAAAGTGCACATACACATACAATCCCTTGGAAAATAATTTGCGCAAACAAACTGGTTGCTCCCCATTTATAGCCTAATATTATGTCAAGCGGGAAATTGTATTCCTATATAAAAACTTTTGAAAAAAAACATGAAAAGAAAACAAAATGAAAGAGAAGTTAAAGAAAGATAGTGACTTTCCAGCTATCGCATTCTTTCTAAAGTATAATCACAATTATTTTTTTTGGCAAATGAGAGTGGATTATAATGGTTAGCTTTTGCAAAATAATGATAATGCAAACGTCAAACCGTTGGAAGATTCCCGTGCCATCCCAGACAGAACTTAGTCGGAAGCATACACAACACAGCTTTGGGGGAAATAACACTATATACATGATATAGTAGCAATTCTTTAGTTATAAAAGCATTAAGCAACAGCAAGTAAATAAAACTTTTTAAGATTTGACAAAAAAAAAGCATTGAGCTTTCAAGCTCATAGACATGATAGAGAAGGGCTCACTTCGGCTATATGAAGACGTACTAAGTTTCAAGAATTGCTCTCCAGCCTCTTCTTGAATCAAATGATGTCACATGACGTCACAAAGATACAACATGACCTAAGCGAGATGTCCTGTTTTGCGAAATTCTAGTATAGCCAACTAAGTAGGGATCCCAAACACAATCTTTGTCCCAAATCAACAGGAATGTCGAAAATCCGCAACTTTTTCCCCCATTTTCAACGTTTCCTCCCTCACACCCCAAGGATCCTTACCTGGATCGGGTTGCTCCTGATTTCCTACGAGGAGGTTACGGGTTTCCTCGCCAGCTAGGATCCGCTCAAACTGGGTGGTTCAAGTCACTGAGGGACGAATACGAGCATCTAATGATGATGTGGATGAGTGTGCACGAGAGGTCGAATGACGTTGGGGGAGATCTACAGAGGAAGATGCCAGGGATGACATCACCGAATAATCCCGCTCTCTTCCCTCCTAGCTCTCTGACGTATGATGAACAATCCTGAGTTAGTGAACTCGTTTTGTCATCTTCCGAACACTCAGTCAATCACGGCTCCAAAGAAAGTACTATATAAAGCCCTTTCCTTCACACCATTTACATACCGTGTATGTACGATCCCGGGTACAATAAACTTTCTTTGAATATGAATACGAGGTTGTTGTATTAAGTCAACAGACCAATTCTGTATTGGTTCAACGTTCAACGGACGAAGGTTGTATACCACGGTGTACAGAGAGACCACATACTCCTCGGTGTTTTGATTAACAGTTGAATGAAAGACGTTTTGTCGTTCACCTTGCAGAATAAAATTTCAAAACTCAGCCATCTAGAAATAATTGGCTCTCTCGTTAGATGCAAATAATGAGGCTTTGTGCGCTTTTTGATATTACAAGCTGGCTTATGATCAACATGCGAGTTCCACACCAAACAACGACGCGATGTAAAAAAAATTATAATTTAAAAAGATTGTAAGTCAATTATTAATGCAACACTAAACATTTCATCAAAATATTATTTGAAATAAGAAAGACCTTGGGAAGACCTTGGACCCTTTGCATAAAACTTTTGCCATAGAAAAATCTGGCAAATTTTTGGCCAGAGTTTTTTAATGTGTAATTTTCAAGAGTGATTTTTTTATTTGCCAGAGTTTTTCATGGCGAAAAGTTTTATGCAACGGATCCCTTAGTTTTTTTTTCAAGTTTCACCTTTTTCTCAAAAATATTTCTGCAGTGGCGTAATGAGCCACAAAAATTGAGGGGGCTCGATATGGCGTATCGTGTAAAATGATTTAAAGTTGCGAGTGAGCAACAATTCCGACATTTTTCATTACAAAAGTCTAAGTTTGTAATAGATTGTGACATAATATTCAGAAAATAATATCATATATTTCACCCTATCCCTCCCCCCCCCATATGTATGTCAGTGCATTCCTGGCCTGTATAATGTGGAAGCCAGTGGCATCATACACTCATTTCGCATCCTGCATGCCCCCTCCATAAACAACACAAAATATTTTTTTTATATAGATTCATCTTATTTCATATCCTTCATTTACCTGCTTTATTGCCGTCATGGCCATGAAGTATGAAATACCATTCACATCGATATGAGATTAACCTAATTTTCCTCTTTTTCCCCTCTTATCACTTTAGGGTATAAAGGATGCATATAAAAAGATCATGTACAAGAATGACAATAGTTTGCTTTTCAAAGACATCACACTCACGGCACGAGTTAACCATTTGCTAACTCGCATCGACTGGTCACCCATGTGCAAACTCTATTGGAGATGTAAGTAAAATTCAGTGGTAGACGGGTTAAAGTAAGCTAATGGATCATTCAATCTCCAAAACGTCAAGCACATCAACTCCAGGGCCATAATATTGATTTAGTTCGTTAACAATGCAAAGAAAGCCAACAATAGCAGGGATCAACTTCAAAGGAAATGGGCGGACAAGCCTCGGTGAAAAGGTGATCACTTCATTTATATTTGAAATTGCATTCCAAACTCCTGAGGGGATTTGAAAAAAGATCGGAATTTCTAATAACGATGTATGAAAAGAACCAATGCTTATAATTATCAAAGTGCAACCCGTAGAAAGGGGGATGGAAATGCACTCCTTCCTCGAAGAAACACAAAACCTCGTTGAGGTCCGCCCGCTTAGCGGGCCTGTCTACGTTAAGATTCAGTGTATGCACATGAATTTTAAAAATTACCATTTTAGTATTATTTTTGTATGGGCTTTTTATGAAATGGGACAAGTTTATTTTCTAGGGATGCTGGGGCAAAGAAAGTTCACGCATATAGTTATTAACACTCTAAATGCAAGGGAGATGGTCTGGTCCCTGAGTCGCACTCCTCTTGGAGTGGGTCAGGGCAGTCACTTAGGGGTGGGTTTTGTGTCTTTGGAATGCATTGTGGTTCCTTCTGGAGTGAAAATGTAAATATATATATTCATTTATTTATTGGTTTCTGCAACACTTTTTCATGAACATATTAACAAAGAAAATACAATAATAATATACATATAACTGACAAGCAAAACATACAAAAAAATAATAATAATGCATTTTCTATTAAAACATCGATTATTAGAAGGTTGCAGGGGTTGCCACTATAAGCTGAGCTTGACTGCGTGGCAACCCCAGAAAACGATGATAATTATTCTTACTACATTATCTTAACGTAAGGGTGCAGGTGCATAATGACAGGGAAGGGGGGGCGCTTGGTCCTCATAATGTATGCTTTATTTGTATTCTTATAGTTGTTGTTTTCCTGTTTTTTAAAACATGTATTTCATAAGATATAGAGAAATAGCCTATTAACTTTGTGAATATTTATTCAATAATAGTGATTTAATACCTTTTTTGAAAGGAGAAATGAATCTTAACTGTTTCAGCGAACTAGGCAATGTATTCCATATGTCAGGCCCATGATGTCTAAGTGTTTTATGTGCTAATAGTGTTCTAGGATTTTCTAAGTGAATATTCTGACAAGTCCGTGTTGGATATGAAAGTAATTTGTTATTATATGAAAAGAAATCGGTAAATACAGAAGGAAGCAGTTTGTAATGATATTTATACATTAAAATAGCTATTTGTATGGTATTTATATCATATATCTTATACGTTTTTAGACGATAAAAAAGAGGATCAGTGTGTGAAAGATATGTTGATTTTGTGCAGATTCTAACAGCTTTCTTTTGTAATAAAAGTAAATGTTCAAGGTTGGTTTTACTACAGTTTCCCCAAATAAGGTTACAATAATTAATATATGGTAGTATCAATGCATTGTATATCATTAAAAGGGAGTGCTCTGGCAAAAAATACTTCAATTTGTATAATATTCCAATTCCTTTAGCCATTGATGAGGACATTTTGCTTACGTGTTGGTTCCATGGTAAATGTTTGTCTATTGTTATGCCCAGAAATTTCACAGATTCTTTTTTATCTATTGGCTCATTGTCAATTAGAATGTCTTTGGGAAAATCGTCATTCCTATGAGTGGCTTGAAAATGAACAAAATGAGTTTTACTTATGTTTAAGGATAACTTGTTACATTTAAACCACGACGAAACATTTTTTAGTTCTAAATTCATTGTATCCATCAATTCATCTAAATTCCTGTGAGACAATAAAATGTTGGAGTCGTCAGCATATAAAATAAACGAAAGAATTTGGGGAAGAATTTTACTATATCATTAATATATATCAAAAACAGAAGTGGCCCCAAAATCGAACCTTGTGGCACTCCACAATTAAGAAAGGACAACGGAGATTTAATATCATTAATTGAGACGAATTGTTGTCGATTTGAAAGATAACTTTTAATCCATGACCAGGCAACTCCACGTATTCCGTAATTATATAATTTATGTAATGAAATCTTATGATCAATGGTGTCAAAGGCTTTACTTAGATCCATAAATAAAGCGATATATATATAATATATATATATTTATATATATTTATATAAGAAAAAAATATACGCTGTTCGCTCCAGAGGGAGCTGCAGCTATGGCGCGCTCTCGGGGATATGAATCCCGCTTCTGGAGTGACTATATAGTCTCTGATAGGATGCCGGAGTGGCTCTTTTGCATTGAAGATTCAGGTGCGCAAGTTAGATCACGGTTGAGGTACAGAATGTAGATTGAAATGGAGGGTAGGCTGGGGTTTAGGGGAGGGAAGCAGGCCGCGCTTCCTGGGCTTGGATGGGATATGGGGGGGGGGGCAGTTGGGATGGGAGGGTGTTTGACTTTTAATGCTCATTCAGTTTAATTGCGTCGCTGTAAATTTCTTTTTTGTAATATCTCTATTCTATTTTTTTATTTTCTACAGGCTTTGTTCTAGATGATTTGAATGTTATACTCTGTATTTTTTGGTACATTTTTTGTATTATGAATAATTATTTGACTTTGTGAACAGTGTTTTGTTGATATACTATTACTTTTATGATTTGAACTGAATGATTTTAATAAATACTATTACAGAACAAAACAAAAATATATTAGTAGTGGTAGTAGTAGTAGTAGTAGTAGTAGTAGTAGTAGTAGTAGTATAGTAGTAGCAGCAGCAGCAGCAGTAGTAGTAGTATATTAGTAGTAGTAGTATATTATTAGTAGTAGTAGTAGTAGTAGTAGTAGTAGTAGTAGTAGTAGTAGTAGTAGTAGTAGTAGTAGTAGTAGTAGTAGTAGTGGTGCAAAACACCATGGCCGTAAGAGTACTCGACATAGGAGCAATAAACAAACAAGTAGAAACTAACAGTATAACTTCATACTGTTTCGAAGGAATAGATCTTTAGTTCATGCGGTCATACTAATTTCCACTTGTTTGTTCATTCTGTATGTGGAGGTGTCATGGTCGAGTGGTTAACACTCAATCTAAAGGACGTATGTTCGATTCCAATTTCGTAAGTTCGTTCAGCAATAAATTTACCCACATTGTGCTACACACAACCCAGGTGCAGAAAATGGGTACCAGCAGAAATGCTTTAAAAAATGCCTCAAAAATCTGCGCGCACCGGAATCGAAAATTGAACTCCTGATTTGGGGTGCAAAAATGAAACCCAACCGCAGGGTTCAATGAACCCCAACCGCGGGTTCAAAAATGCACCCCTAGGGCTTCAATTTAAAATTTAGGGGTGCAGTTTTGAACCCGCAGGGTGCAAAATGAACCCCAACAGCAGGGTTCAATTTTTGAACCCCAAATCAGGGGTTCAATTTTTGAACCCATATAGGGTGCTGATTTTGCATCAACCTTTCGGGGTTCAAATTTGAACCTTTATTTCCTAGTGTGTAGTCGGGGTATTTATAGGAGCGCCTTGAGCTCCTATAGCAGGGTGGATAAGTGTGCTGTACAAATCCCTGATAATACCCATGCTATCAAAGTAGGCCAAACACTATTTCAAAATGTATCGGCCTAGACACAAAGAAACAAAGGTTCAAAATTTTACCAAGAAAGGTTGATGCAAATCAGCACCCTTTGGGTTAAAAAATTCATTTTGGGGTTCAAAAATTGAACCCTGCGGTTGGGGTTCATTTTTGTACCCTGCGGGTTCGAAACTGCACCCCTTGGGTTTCAATTTAAAATTTAGGGGTGCAGTTTTAAACCCGCAGGGTGCAAAAAATTAATGACCCCCAACCGCAGGGTTCAATTTTTGAACCCATAGGGTGCTGATTTTGCATCATCCTTTCGGGGTTCAATTTTGAACCTTTATTTCTTAGTGTGTAGTCGGGGTAATGTAGGAGTGCCTAGAGCACCTAGCAGGGTGGATAAGTGTGCTATGCAAATCCTTGATAATACCCATGCGATCAATGTAGGCCAAACACTATTTCAAAATGTATCGGCCTAATAATGATGTAGCTTCACAAAAATAAAACGTGCCCATGTCGGCATCAATAGCCATGCCAGGAATCGAACGCCAAACTTTCATGGTGTGGTCGGGCGCCTTCGAATCGGACCATTTTGCCTGGGCATCAGCCCCCTCTGCCCCCTTGGCCATGCTTTCGATCAAATTTACATTGCTCGCATTGGACTACTGGACTATTGGACTACTTCTTGACTGATATTCCTACACTAAATTATTGATTGTAGATAATTGAACAGCAAATAAAGTACATGTAATACTGATTACTTACCCTCACAAACTAAAGCAAAGACTGGTGCCTAGAGTATATTTTTCGCTTGACGAACTCCGGTCTCTCAAACAATTATTCTGTCCTTATGCATGGTTTATATCCATTTCCCGCTTTATAGGATTCCTCATCTTTCTCCATTTTTCTCAATATCTCCCAGGCGTGCAATAACTCTCCATCATTCTATCAAATCATACCGCGTATACCTTACACCAGATCTCGACAGGACTTGTTTGTATAAGAGTCTCCAGGCGACCGAGATGTCCTCAGATATTAAGGTCAAAGACGGATCGAATCGCACCCTTCCAAGGTCAGAGGGCAACGTCTTCAAAATTGTCCCCTAAACGCCTTGGAATGGAAGTGTTCCTAACGTATTGGGTTCAGCCATCTCATTGACGAGAACGCAAAGCGACGTCAAACTCGGGCCATTTGCATTGGGATAGTTTTATGAACATTATATCGCGTCCTCAAGGACATCCACCGCTCAGCTGAAATGTCATTTACTGAAATATTATCACACTCAGTCAGTGCAAAGTTTATTTCAAGTTTGACTGTTATAACACGTCTAGTTGGACCCCCCTCCCTCCCCCTCCGGCCCACCCCCACCCAGTTGTTCTGCTTCCGTGCACCCTTTTCATCATGCAAAAGTTCCGTGGAAAACTTGTTCCCAAATTATAATCATGTGACAGATTTGGATGACGATGTAGACGGAATCCCCATCGATCTATCTTCGACAATTTTACGTAAAACGATAAATCAATTGTACATGAATAAATAATTGAAAATCAGAATGGAAGTAGGCCTATATAAAACCACCTTGGTCTGAGTTTCTGACTCTCGAGTTGCATGCATGGCCGAACCAGATTTTTTGCTGGGGGGAGGCGGGGGGGGGGGGGGGCAGGATGCGTAATTTTTTTTTTTTAACAAACTCGAAAGGGGGGAGCAAAGCAACCGAGCTTGTCATTGGGAAACTCCTGCATTTTGTGAAGTGAAATTAAAGGATTTCGTGCATCCTTTTGGTAAATTCGTGAAAATTTTCAGTATAAAAATGTAAGTTTTCAAAATTACTGGGTGCCACTGCCCGTCGCTGCGTATGACCATGTCGCCTTGCATGTAATCCGTTCAAGAAGTCCTATAAATTCTGAGTATTTAAATTCGTTTTATTTTCTGAAAAAAAATAATAATTTCGATCAGATTACCAGAGCTGTCTGCCAACTTCAAAATAGATAAGGTTCTTCGACTGTTCAAGCATAAATGTCAGTATTTATGGGATATATATATATATATATATATATATATATATAATATATATATATACATATATATATATATTGATTCAAATTATGAACAATGATACCATTATCTATGCTAAAGGGAAACTGTTTCACAAGCCTTGCTTTTATAAGTTTTCCTCCACATGACAGCTTGTATGGTATCTGCCTTCACAAAATAATGTATTGTGTTGTTATTTTCAGTGTAATGTAAATTGTACCTTTTCCATAAAGATGTTGAGATGTACAAAATGTATCTTCTATCCTGCTATTGTGGAAATAAATGAAAGGAAATGAAATGAATGAATAAAAGTAATGATAAAACTGTTACAAATTTTACCTTCTGAAAAAAATAATTTCGATCAGATTACCAGAGCTGTCTGCCAACTTCAAAATAGATAAGGTTCTTCGACTGTTCAAGCATAAAACTCAGTATTTATGGGATATATATATTGATTCAAATTATGAACAATGATACCATTATCTATGCTAAAGGGAAACTGTTTCACAAGCCTTGCTTTTATAACTTTTCCTCCACATGACAGCTTGTATGGTATATGCCTTCACAAATGTATTGTATTGTTATTTTCAGTGTAATGTATATTGTACCTTTTCCATAAAGATGTTGAGACGTACAAAATGTATCTACTATCCTGCTATTGTGGAAATAAATGAAAGGAAATGAAATGAATGAATAAAAGTAATGATAAAACTGTTACAAATTTTACCTTCCTCTAAAGAGACATAGGATGATAAGTAGATCTTCAAATTGAAAAATTCCGCAAAGTAAATAACCGTGACTTTTCAATCAACGCCAAATAAAATTTGTATTGAATGGGGATTTATCTCGGGCTCGACCTAACAAAGTGATGTTGATGCTTATAATGGTGTTAATATCCCCCTTTTCTTTCTTCTTCCCCTCCTTCTCCCTCCCTCTCCTTCTCCCTCCCCTCCCATCCCCCCCCCCCCCCTCTCCCATCTCTCCCTCTCTCCCTGTCATATACCAGTTCATTTTATTTTGATTATCATCCTTTATGTTTGGATTTGAAATCAATAAAAATCAACTTGAAACCTATACCGTTCGGAGTTATACGAAGTATTTCGTATACTATACCATATAGGAACTACTATACCATAGAGGAATCGTAATTAGAAAGAAAAAAATGTTTTCAAAGGTTTCATCGAAAACCTTAATGAGATATATTATTCCATGTATGAAGACTCAAAAGCTTTGGTTCTACAATATTATTTAGAATAAACAATGTTCCATAGCAACGCAGGGTATGCGATAATGTATTTTGTTAAAGGACAAGTCCACCCGAACAGAAAGTTGATTTGAATAAAAAGTGAAAAGTCCAACAAGCATAGCATTTAAATTTCATCAAAATCGGAAATAATAAAGTTTTAAAGTTTCGCTTGATTTCACAAAACATGAACAAAACATGCATAAAATATGCAAATGAGGAGAATGATGACGTCATCCACTCACTTTTTCTTTTGTATTTTATTATATGAAATATTTTAATTTTCTCCTCGTTGTCAAGTGAAACAACAGTTAATCCTTTCTGAACATATGGAATTAGCATTGTTAATACTATATGGCTCAGCCATATTGGTCCTTGTTGTCAAATCTGTACAAAAAAATGAAATATTGTATAATTCAAACAATTAAAATCGAAATAGTGAGTAAGCGACATCATCGTCTGTCTCATTTGCATGTCACTGAGTTGTGCATATCACTGTTTTGTGAAAAATAAGCCTAATTCTGTCATAACTTTCTTATTTAACAAGCGATTTTGATGAAATTTTCAGCGTTATGCTTGATTGTTTGATATTACTCTATTTATTCGAATAACGTGAATCTAAGATGGACGTGACCTCTAAAGAGTATGTGTGTGATATCATAATAATTAAACTGAGGCTTATGGAATGTTGTGGCCCGCTTCTCAGAAACCGTCATATTAGTCTAACTTCTTGACCAAAACGGAGATAGTGAGCCATTACTGTCCGCTAGCCGTTTCACGAAGCCCTCTTTGCATTTTTGTCTTTCTTTTTTTATAACACAATTTTGCAATTTTATCACGGTTATGCTTTTTGAAAAATATGAAATATTGTGATCAGGGGGATCCTGTGGGCCACGAGCCCCCCCCCCCCCTGAAAAAAAATCAGAATATCAATAATTTTCAGCTCTCGCTTCACGATCGCATTATTAATGTATATAGGATCATATCCCATATCCCATCTTACTAATAGTTTACAAAATATTTATAGAGTGTCCCGTTTTTAGGTCTAAAATCTCAATTTTTTCCCGCTCGCACTTCGCGCTCTCATTATTGTTTAGATCTATATATCTATCTCTATCATGATTACAAAAAGTGCTTAAAATTACCCTTTTTCAATGTCAAAAATTGTCAGCTCGCGCATTGCGCTCTCATTGTTGACATTATGTTTGGTCTTCATGGTTCACTGCAAACAATCTTTAACGGGTCCCTTTTCGATCAGACCAGAACGTTCATTGTTATTTTTTTATTAAGGTCACACCGCCCGAGCGTTGTTGGAGCGGTCGTGGAGCGGTAGGGAAAGAGGGCCGAATTTCGCTCACAAAATTGGGGGAAAAACCGAGAAAAAAACCAAACAAAAAAAAAAACAATCGAAATCGAAAATGGTGAACGGTAGCGAGCGGTGATAATTTTTTTCTCTCCGCTCCACGACCGCTCCAACAACGCTCGGGCGGTGTGACCATGCCTTTAGTTAAATAATTACAGCATCTTGTTCAGGATCACAAACATTGCACAGGATTTCGAATTTTTAGGAAAAAATATATAACTCCCCCCCCAAAAAAAATAATAATAATAACAATAATAACAAATAGGGCTTATGAGATGATTTCATATTCACGTTGTTTTTATAAGAATATAGCTAATAAGTGACTTCTGTGAGGGTCCCTTCAAAGAAACAAACAAAAATCAACTTTGAGATGCCAATGGGGGAAAATAGGGGTAAAACAATTTTGCACCCCCCCCCTTATAGGCGAAAGCTAGATCCGCCCCTGTCAAATACACACATCGAAATAAATTTTTGCTCCCCCTAATTAAAAAGCAAGGTATCCGAACCCCCAATATAGTGCCCCCCTCCCCAACCTTGGAAAAAAAATTCTAGCTACGCCACTGGCAAAGAAAGCTGTGAATCAGAGAAAGTGCTTGGGAAAAAATGGGAATATGCCTGTTAGAATTTGTAGTTAAAAAATGATAGGTCTAAACATGAACTAAAATTCCCAAATTGACTATCAATATCATAGCGTCAACCGTTGTCATGGCGACATATATATATTCACGTCATCATACTTCCATATATCCCATCTCAATGTGAGCGATGTTGGTCATTATACAATTATACAATAAAATACAAAGCAATTTTTCTCTACGACTTGCTGAAGAAAATAATGAGTTTATGCCGAGGCCCGATGCACCGAATCGGAGGCATCACCCCCGACCCCGGACCCCCCCCCCCCCCTTTATAACCACTATACAAGTTTGCATGGTAGCCTCGGAGTAGCACATTGAGAATATTCAATTCTATGAGATGAATGAATTGCCAAAACAAAACATTTTGAATTATGCCATAATTGCTATTCCTATTTTTTATATGATTTTTTTGACATAGCTGTGACGATGGGAAAATACGACATGCCAATTTCAATCTAGAGTATAGGCCTACTCTATTTCAATCATGAAAAGTACGCCCCCTTTGTTTGACTTTCAATGCGAATCTACTATGCAGACGACACTGCACACGACATGACACAGATTCCAGTTATTGCAGCACATTTAAGCAGTTGCATTCTCTCTTTCTTGACTCTTGCTTGTTGAGTGCTACTCAGCTGCCTCAGCAAACTCGTTAGTGTTGTAAGTAAACTTTATGTTATTATTGAGATCGTATCAAGCATTACCTGTTTGTTTATTGTAAGCCTATTTCCCCCACTATCGTTTATTTTGCATGGGTCTAGTCTGAGAGCTGCAAACGGTACGGTACCGTACCCCTGATCATATGTGCATGCCAATAGTTAGCGCGAAAGAGCGGGGAGGTTCAGGCAGAACTGAGGGCAGTGTGCCGTTGCTAGCCGAGTCATAACCCTGCCAGGGATTGGATTCCATACAAACTCATTTTGAGACTTTTAACACAACTGACATTTATCTTATGCACAACTTTAAAATGCAAATGAGGAAACTGACCTAGGCATTATCGTGGTTTATGTCACCATTTCATAATTCACTGCCATTTATTTTGTCAACGCCGCGGCAGTGACTTCTTTCCACTCCCATTGTTGTATTGTCATTGACTTTGTACACAACGAGCACACACACACAAGAAGAGACTATAGAGGTGACAAATTTCACGATGAGGCCGAAACTGATGATGATGTCACCCACTCACTATTTTGTATTTCATTATAATCTTATATTTTAAGAAAAATATTAAATTACCCCCAAGTTACAATGAAAAATAAATTGCAACTGTATGGAAATTAGTATTTTGGTCACAAAAGGGATATTTTAATGATTTTTTAAATTGTGTGCTGTATACAGCATTGGCATACACTGTACCATAGACATAGTCTAGACAGAAATAACCGTCGTTTCTGGGGATTTATTCAACATTTTCTGACATTTTACTATCATCCCCATTCATTATGTATTGGTGAGTGGAGCCAACGTAGGTCAGCGGAACAACCAAACTACAGAGACTGAAGCTTTTGGTCTAACCATAGTCCTACCTGTAGATTCCCCACAGGCAGGATGGTAATGAACCCTTGAGTGACCCATGCCATGGGTCTACCACCATGTCATTTGTAGGCAAAATGGAAATATGGCCATCTGGGAGATGTCACTTTATAGTGTACTAAAGTAATACCTCCCTGATTAGACTAAATAAGATTTAGACTGAATTTTAGACCAAATAGAAATTAGACCAAATTGAGAGTAGACCAACTTGGTTAAGCCCATGTGGTATTAGATCATCTGAAAAGTAACAGCGTTTTTTTCATAACTTCTTATTTTACATGTACATCTGAGTTTAAAGCAAAGATGCTGATTTATTTGTTAGCTTAGTGGTTACTAATTATGATTCCATCAAAAGTTTACTCGAAAAACATCCCACATCAGGTTTAAAGGCAGTTTTTTATTGAAAATTGAGCCCAATTCGCCCCGCCCACAAAAAATTCAGTCCGATTAATTTGGTTTCGTATATCACGTGACAATTATGACATCAGGGAAGGAAGCTGCTGAGTGTTTTTGACGTTTGGAGCGTGAAGTGCCAATTGTGGTTGCACGTGTGGATTCAAAGTAAATAAATTGAATTGCTGGAATAATATTCAGAACCTGAATCTTCAAAGTCTGAAGAATCAGACGGAGCAGATGACGATGCTGCAGCCATGATCAAAGCCTCATAAAAATCTTTTAAAAATCTGTTAAGGATGAGCTTGGTCGAAACAGCAACTACATGAGGAACATGTACAATAACTAGGAGTCCGGCTGCACAGCTGGGAAAATCTTCCTTCGTTGACATCACAATGATTGATGGGATGATCGGTCGACTCTTTCAAAAATTTTAGTGCAGGGGCCATGGAACGGTTTTCAAAGTGGGGGGGGGGGGGCTGACGATGCTAAAAATCATGATCATATGGTCATTTTTACATTTTTGTACACGGTTTTGGAAAAAAGTGGGGGGGGGGCTGAAATTCCCCCCCGGTTCCGCGGCCCCTGTAGTGGGTGTTCCCGTTGAAGTTCATTTCCATGGAATAACTCAACACTGGTTCATCGTACACAGGAACCGATGGCAAATTCATATTTTTCCAGTAAAACTACCTAATTATAGATATGTATCTAGAATAAGATGGAATTGGTGTCATAGGACCTTCAATTAAATGTTCCATACCATTGTTTTTCCTTTTATTTTTTTTTCTTTGAAAAAAGAGTTTTTGTCAGGGTGATTGCTTTCTGTTCTTTCGTCCAATAATTTGTTGATTAATAAACTAGAAAGAGGTATGATTCTTATACCTCTTCAAGAAGCATTCTTTCTTCTTTCAACAAAGATTATTCATTTCAGCTGGGTATAGCTCTCTTTTATCAGACTGACTGCAGACTACCCTTGCGTATGATTCACTGATGCCTTGCATGGGTGAACTACAAGCCTACTATTGGGTTTGTTCAAATTTCATCTATTGTTAGTGCCACAGGGCCACAAGATAACATCTTGGGTTGTAGCAGGAGTTGGGTTCACACCTGCCTGACTGGAAATATGAACTTGGTCAGACCTCAATATACAAGCTGGGTTTTTCATAAAGCTGCTAAATAAGTTAAGAGCGACTGTATGAAAAACTGGTAGTCCTCTCTCGTGGTAAATTCTGTACACCAAAATTTCATTGGCTTTAACGCTCAGATCTAAGAAAGCATCAGCAGTCAATTGTCAAGTGGCTCGTAAGTTACAAACACAGCTTCATGAAATCTCCTTTTTTTTGCATTCAAACTTCCATAAAACCAAATGAAATTAAATTTTTTATTCCATAAGCTTGCAAAGAGCCTTTCAATTCCTGTGGCAAAGGTTGTGCGTAATATCTGTGGCTCACATGAAAAGCCCCTGATATACATGAGTCGGGTTTGAAGCCGCCTTCAATGCCGGCATTAGTGAGGCTGCTTGTCTTCACACCTGCAATTTGAGTGGTGATGTACACATACGTCAGAAGTTGACTGTTGCCGCCTCAGTTTGGCCAGCATCAGTCTGGCTTTTTAAAAAAAGGGGGTGATTTAAGTCAAGCCACCTCCGATGCCAGCTTCAGTCCACTTTCGGCCAATATTAATTACACTGAATATATCCCAGCAGCCAAGGGGAAGTCCTGCAAAAGCTTTGATCCTTTTATCTGTTTGGGATAATGTCACAAAATTATAGTATTGGGCATACAGAAGAATCTTTTTCTTATTAGGCAGATGTGAAATTACAGGGGTATTTTAAGAGGGGAAAAAGATATCGATCTGTCGAATAGAGAAGGTAGAATGGATGAATATAAGATCAGATAGTGAGAGTGATATTGTCCGTAGTCACTAATGGGCGTATCTAGCTTACTTTCTGTGGCACTTTGCATTCAGACACACTTGAAAACTGAATATATCTGCTTTTTTCTGATCAGGGATTTTACCCTGCAGAACTCTCACAGGTACTAAGTTTTACCCAGGATGTGAAAACAGACTTCCTGTGATATCCCTGAGAGAAAATGCCAGCTAATTAATTTCACACATGTATAATGATATATTGTTTTATTGTCCAACTTAATGGAAATTCATTTTGTTTACATGCAAACATACAAATTACAACACATAAGGAAATATACACATAATCAAGGAGAGACAAATACAAAATATTGGCATGCACATATTACATATCGGTATTCATTCTTATACATGTACTGTACATAAGTTGATTTTATAAGAGTCAGATCATTGTTAAAATAAGAACAAGTAGGCATATTCAGTATAATTATCATTATTATCATTTTAGAACTGTAAAATAAGTAAAAGAATTAGGTCATTTTTATTTTATTTATTTATTTATTTATTTATTACTTGAAGCATAATTCACATATAAAAATTTTTGTAGGTTCTCTCCAAAGTTCAGATGATTTTTGCGGGGATTTTTCCAAGATTAGTGTAATTGTTGTGTGAATCAAAATTACAAGAACTTTCTCACGTTTGATGTGGGTGCTGTGGGCCATAATTTGGTTTGCTCAAGTGAGCCTATGGTTTTGAAAGCATGCATATCATATGCTACTCAGACTGCACTGCACTTGCATCAAATGAAATTAGGCTTGTTCACTCAGGTTGACCCATATGAATATCTCTGAAAGCAGATACGAGCCAATAGCGCCATCTCGAGTCCTCAACTACTAATACCTGGCCAGTTTGGTGACCCATAATGCTAGTGAGATCTAGTAATATAGACCCACTTGAATGATAACATGTTAATTATATACTCTACACATTTATACCGCAATCATTATGTTACCAAGTAGAAAAACAATTACTTTTCCTCTCAAAACATTTTAGTTTCTCTATACAAATACAATTATAGATCAATTTATTCTCTGTAGTTTTAGTAGATGTCTGAAAATGTATAAGCCTTTGTATATTTATAACACACAGGCAATGAGAGACCACACACAGTTCACTCCCCCTTTAAAGATATGGATAGTTTGATGATCAAGTGGGTCTTAAAGCACTTCATATTTGGAGGTGGAATGAATACAAATTTTGTTTAGGATGTAAACCTACATGAATGTATTTTTTGTAATAAAATTTTATTTGGGGAGAATTGAAATGCAATTTTTATTTTATTTTGTAATTTGTATCGATTAATTTTGCAGAGACATTTTTTTTTGCTTGCTGTCTGAACTCCTCTAAATGTGCTTAAAAGTACCATTTAACACACTTGGAGTACAACACCATTATTTTAAGGAATCACAATTATCACATGCATTGAACTGTTTTTATTGTCTCGCCCACCAGAGGTGAAGGGGAGACTTACTTGTAGGGATCCAAATGTCGTCCGTCTGTCACAAACCTAGTGACACATAACTCCACAACCGTAAGTCGCTTTTCAACCAAACTTGAATGGTAGATGGACTTAGGGGACCTGCATGTTATGCTGCACTGGGAGGTCACATGGTAAGGTCAAAGGTCATTTTCAGGTCAACGTTAATGTTTACATGCAAGACTCTCTTCTGACACCTGACTCCGCAACCGTAAGTTTCTTTTCAACCAAACTTGGATGGTAGATGGACTTGGGACCTGCTTGTTATGCTGCAGTCGGAGGTCACATGGTAAGGTCAAAGGTAATTTCCAGATCAACGTTAAAGTTTACATGCAAGACTCTATTATGACACCTAACTCTGCAACTGTAAGTCTCTTTTCAACCAAACTTGGATGGTAGATGGACTTGGGGGACCTGCATGTTATGCTGCAGTCGGAGGTCACGTGATAAGGTCAAAGGTCATTTTCAGGTTAACGTTAAAGTTTACATGCAAGACTCCCTTATGACACCTAACTTCACAACCGTAAGTCACTTTTCAACCAAACTTGGATGGTAGATGGACTTGGGGGACCTGCATGTTATGCTGCAGTTGGAGGTCACATGGTAAGGTCAAAGGTCATTTTCAGGTCAACATTAAAGTTTACGTGCAAGACTCTATTATGACACCTAACTCTGCAACTGTAAGTCTCTTTTCAACCAAACTTGGATGGTAGATGGACTTGGGGGACCTGCATGTTATGCTGCAGTCGGAGGTCACGTGATAAGGTCAAAGGTCATTTTCAGGTTAACGTTAAAGTTTACATGCAAGACTCCCTTATGACACCTAACTTCACAACCGTAAGTCACTTTTCAACCAAACTTGGATGGTAGATGGACTTGGGGGACCTGCATGTTATGCTGCAGTTGGAGGTCACATGGTAAGGTCAAAGGTCATTTTCAGGTCAACATTAAAGTTTACGTGCAAGGCTCTTATGACAAGTGTTATCATCCCAGTCATTTCACAATGAAGTTTCGATACAATTCTGTTGCGTGCCCTCACAAATCACAATATTTCTGGTCATTTTCACAATTAAGTGGGCGAGACACAAAATCGCTCTTGCCTTGTTCATCTTCTTGAAAGATTGATAGCCCCTATAGCCCTATCAAACATTAAATTGCGTTTGCTTCAAGAGTTTTTCCCCCAGTGGTCTCACAAAACTTTCAAGACCACATTTGCTATAAAGTGCTTCCGAAATGTTAAGACCCCAAATATATTTTTTTGAAAAAATGGCACCAAATTTTTGTATGTGCATTTTATCAACACCCCACAAAGGTTTGCTGAAACATTAGAAGTTTAAAAGACTTATTTAGATTTCTTATTTGTAGCCCATTTCTAATTCACACAAATTTATAGCATAATCAGTTCAAATAAAGTATTAAAAAAATAGATTTAATGAAATACACCTGTGCAGCTGTGTAGATTATTTCCTACCATTGTGCACACTGCGTAGAAGGAAGACCATCTGCTTGTAGACTGTAGGTGACTATCATTTTGCATCAATTGACTATATTCTAATTAATAGCCAATCTTAATTCAACAATCAAAGATTAAATGATTATGTAGAGACCGAGATAAGATCTATCCATGTATTTACATACGTGTAATTAATCAAAGTGCCCAATGGGATATTTTTGTGCCTTTTTTTTCTCATTTGTTCAGTAGAGAAAAGGATGTCTTGCCCTAATAATCAAAAGCCTGCCAACATGTAGGCCTACACGTAAACCTGTTCAAATATTGCATTGCATGACCTTGTGTGCAATCTTATCACATTGTCTCTGTCACATCATGTAATTGTCATGCATGATTGGCTTTGCATCGCTTCCACCAGCAGTTCTTTTACAAATCCCTTAATAAAAAAGGACCTTGGGTCATCCAGAGAATAGCTTTTCATATTTTATATTTGACAGATTTTCAAGTTCAGCTGTAAGTCATTACCATACTGTGCAGCCCTCTGTGACTTTATGCCACAATCAATGAATGCTCTCAAATCATCCATAACTTGAATTCATTCATCAGAATTCTCCAGGAGGTACTATGAAATGACAATGGGCTTGATACAAGGCACGGATACCATTGAAATTTTGACCACAAAATAGATAAATGTTTGTACAGTGCATAATATCAATTATGGTACATGTATGAGTATAGAATCAAGTTCGTTTATAAGACACTTTTTGCTAATTCTTTTATTCTGATTTCAATGTAATTTGCATATTGCTTTCCTTATTTCATTTTACCCCGATTTAATATCAACTTCATGATAATTTTTAAAATTTATGGTCACTCCGTCCGTCATATGTTGTGTTGGTGCGAGAACACCCTTAACACCACACTTTGGCACATTTTATATGCGCGCGCAAAAACACCCCTAGCAGCATGCACAAGTGCATTGTGCAAGTGCATTGTGCAAGTGCGTTTTTGCACCGACGTGGTGTGCCAAAATGTTTTGCTAAGGATGTTCTTGCACCAATACAGTGATGTGCAAAATTTGTTCTGTAGCACCATTAAATATATTTCATTTTCGATTACCTGAGCAAATGGCTCAAAAATAACTAGTGTAAACTTTTGTATGGGGAGCTGCTGGCATTTTGTGACATCATTGAGTGCACCTCCCCAGCCTATGTCCTTGCAGTTTCCATTGTAATGCAATGGGGCCCAGAACCAAAGAAGAATGATACAGCGTATCTCCATCATATAGCATGTATTACAAAAAATGCTATTAATGGCACTCTAAATGTGCAATATGAAAATAACCAAATCATATTAATTTTTAATCATGAAATACCATGTATTTCATAATTGGTTTAAATTTTATGCGATATGGTACACTGAACAGCAATCATTGTGTGTAGTCTTGTTCAGCTGATAGCTGAACCTGATGATAACATGACTTGTTATCTAGATTTATCGATATTGGGTGGTCCCTTTCAGGAGTAACACTTGCCTAAGAAAGATACATGTATGCTTTTCACACTGCATTTCCTTAACCCCATACTATCCTTAACCCCGGACTATCCTTAACCCCATACTATCTTTTCTTCGATTCACACTGTCTTTCTTAACCCCATACTATCTGCTCAACCGTGGTTAATGCCTTAACCCCGGACTATCCCTCAGCTCATGAATATTGATGATTTTACCATACAGAGCGTGATTAACGTGCAATTCGACTTCTGTGATTGGCTGATGCTTAGCCCCACTTTTCTTCGCCCTGTTTCGTTTTCACATTGCATCTCTTAGCACTGCAGTTGTGGTGCTAGCACCACAATAAGCCGGCTAACCCTGCTTTTTTGCAGGGCCAGATAGTACCGTGCTAGCCCACTTTGCTAAAATGTAGTGTGAAAACGAAGTGGGCTAAGCTTAACCCCGGGAAATTGGTGAGGCTAAGACCCCCCCTTAGCCCCACCAATTTAGGACAAAAAGTGCAGTGTGAAAAGCATAATGGTGTACTGTGAAACCTACTACTACACTATTCTTCTTCGCCATTGAAACCTTCAGAAGTTAATATATGATTTGTTATTTAAAGTGTTGCAAATTGTACCTAGTCACGCTCAACTATGGGCATAAATATTCAAGAATTTCTATTCATCAGAGGGGGTAAATGAATAGGCCATCCCCAAGTCTTGAAGAGAAGAGAAAATAATGTTTGATATATGGGGCTACTTTTCACATCATACTACATGTATACCTTAATCTGAACACTGCAAATAATAGGGATTTTCTATGGCTTCTTTTTTAGCTCATCCGGCCCGAAGGGCCAAATGAGCTTATGCCGTGGCGTGGCGTCCATCGTCTATCGTCCGTCCACGATTTCAAAATGCTACTTCTTCGCCATTTCAAGTCCGATTTCAATTCTGTTTGCTGTATATGATAACACTAGGTGGGGGATTCAAAACTTCTACACAGAATTTTGAAATTCATTAAATATGCTAATTCTTGCATATTTTTCAAAATTCACAAAAAATGCTTCTTCTTTAATTGTTGACTGATTTTGATTTTTTTTCCATCTGGTAGAACTTCATGTTCGCCATACTTGTACACAAACTTTAAAATTTTGTCTGGAAAATTATTTGTGCTAATATATGTGAAATTAATTTATTCATATTTTTTAAATTCACATAAAATGCTTTTTCTTCTTTAATTGTTGACCTATTTTGATTTGTGTTTTCCATCTGGTAGAACTTCATGAGGTTCACCATACTTGTACACAAAATTTTGAAGTTTTGTCTGGAAAATCATTTATGCTGATTTATGCAAAATTTATTCATAAATCACAAAAATGTTTTTTCTTCTTCATTTGTTGATCAATTTCAATTTTGTTTGCTTTATATGATAGCTTAAGGTGGTGATGCAAAATTTCAACACAGAATTTTGAAATTAATTAAATGTGCTAATTTATTTATATATTTTCAAAACTCACAAAAATTACTATTTATTTGTTGATTGATTTTGATTATTTTTGTTCCATCTGAGAGCTACATGAGGTTCACAAAGGTTCTACACAGAGTTAAGAAATTTTGACTAGAAAGTTATTTATGCTTAATTTATGTGAAATTTATTCATAGATCACAAAAACTGCTTCTATGTCATTTCTTCATCAATTTCAATTCTATATCCTCAATTTATGTCACCAATATTATTCACTACATTGTCAACTGGGCTGAAATTAAAATTGTGTAAAATATCGTTGCGAGATGGCTGATGAGCTCCACATCATTGATGTGCTAGTTTTTTTTTTTTTTTTTTTGTAGTTTCCTGGGCTCAAACATTTCAGTGGTGAAATCGCCCCAAGCCCCTGTGTATTTCTTCCCTGTCTTGAAGATTTACTCCCATGGCTGATTGTGAATTGATATAATTTGCAACACTTGAATACGTAAAAAAGCTGATCGTGACTACACATATTACAAAACCTGGATGAAGAGGTTTTCTGGTGTGTAATAAAGAAAATGCAAACTGTGTCTTTTTGATTATTGGACCACGTTTGAATTTCATCCAGTTGTATAAAATTAACTGCAATTAACTGGCGAAAGAATTAAAGATATAAAAAAAATATGATGTTGTAGTAAGTGCCATTATCTTTTATTGTTGGAAATGATGTAGAGTCATCAAAGGTCTGTGAGGTGTAGACTAAGCCTTCTCTGATTCATCTTCATACTTCTAAAAGCTTGGGAATAGGATCTTCACACTTGATGATTTTAAAATAAAAAGTGGTGAGGAGGTGGAACCTCATGAATGATTCTCTGAGGAGGCCGCCTTTCTATTCACCAGTTTGTCTATAGATACAAATTTGATTAATATTCTGAAACTCTTCGACAGGTATTCAAAATAGGATCATTCTAATAAGGAGCTTATGTGAGGACACATTTATTAAGGAATGTGATTTATGAGGTGCACGCAACATTCTAGAGGATTTATGGATAGAGGATGTTTCTTATTGGAGTTCCTGGTTATGGTCGGATTTGTACTGGTATTGAGATCTACATAATTGGCCCTGAAAGTAACAAGCCAAAGTATGGATTGTATATAGGCCTATCAATGATACAGATTTGTATTCAAATCTCCAATGATTTGAATTCATATCTTTAAGCTTTATTTAAAATCAAATCAAAGTCCAGTGTTTGGTTGGTTGCTATTAGGTAGCCAATATGCATTTTCTGTTGATGTTTACTTGAGCTCCACAGTTTTTGTCTCACCTGTATAGCAGAGTGAGACTATACATGTAGGCGCCGGCGGCGTCAACACCAAATCTTAACCGAAGGTTAAGTTTTTGAAATGACAGCATAACTTAGAAAGTATATGGACCTAGTTCATGAAACTTGGCCATAAGGTTAATCAAGTATTAGCTGAACATCCTGCCAGAGTTTCAGGCCACATGACCAAGGTCAAAGGTCATTTAGGGTCAATGAACTTTGGCCAAGTTGGGGGAATTCGTTGAATTACCATCATAACTTTGAAAGTTTATGGATCTGATTCATGAAACTTAGATATAAGAGTAATAAAAAACACTGAACATCCTGTGTGAGTTTCAGGTCTCATGATCAAGGTCAAAGGTTATTTATGGTCAATGAACTTTGGCCAAGTTGGGGGTATTTGTTGAATTACCCCATAACTCTGTAAGTGTATTGGTCTAGTTCATAAAACTTGGACATAAGAGTAATCAAGTATCACTCAACATCTCATACGATTTTCAGGTCACATGCCCAAAGGCAAAGGTCATTTAAGGTCATTGAACTTTGGCCATTTGGACGTAGTTATGAGATTGCTGTCATAACTTTCAAAGTATGTAGTTTATAAAATGTGGATATAGGGGTAATCAAGTATCACTGACAAGTCTTAGATGGCATGATCATGGTCGAATGCCATTTACTGACAATGAACATAGTATTGTAGCATATGAATGGTGTTTTTTGTGAATAATTATTCTATAGTAGTTTTCAAAGTCAGCACTGCTGCTGTATGCCAGAGGCGCTTCGCTTGTTTAATTCCACAAGTTCATGAATACAATATCTATTATTCAATGAGGATTCTGGATCTGAATATCAAAGTTACTCACAGGCCTACAGTGCTTATCGATTAGGCCTTGCTACATTTCAATGTAGTGTTAATGTATTCATTAAAGGTGGAAGAATAATGATTTTGTTTCCAGGGATACTTTTTTATACCTTCCCATCCATTATTGTATGCCAGGGTGCACTTTGGACGCTATAGATTAGACTTTCAGCGACTCACTATGAAAAAGGGGAGAAAAAAGAAATCAGGGCCCTCTGTATATTTCAAGTCCCCTGCTGCACTGAATAACTGATTAATTTGAAAATTAATGTTGAAAATAACATGGTTTCCTTTTTAAGGAAGCGCCGTGGTGTAGCGTTTCTGACACTCGCCTTGTTATCACAGGGTCGTGTGTTCGAATCCCACAGTGGCGTAGCGTCCTTTGGCAAGGCATCAATCCACAATTTGCCACTCTCCTCCCAGGTGTTAAATGGGTACCCGGTAGGATGCGAAAGCCTATGTAGTATGCCTAGCAATTGATTCTTCAAACTCTTGTTGGAATGCTCCCCAGGGAGTGGAGAAGGTGCATACATTGTATGTGGGCATGCAAGGATCCGATGACAGGGTGATAATATCTGTAAAGCGCTTAGAGATGTTCCGATTTGTTAAGTGCTATATGAATGCAGATTATTATTTTAGAATACACAACCATGTAGGCGTACATGTAGGAGAAGTGCGTTAAGAATGCTTTTTTGAATTAAAACAATTTGCATTGAAATTAGTGTTAGGTATGAAAAGGGAGAAATACACCTACAGATTTTTTTTTCAAGTATTTGATTTAGGTAACGTAGCATAACGTAACACATTTGATCACATCACATCTGAATGAACAATCATCATCATCATCCTCTCTGCATTAATCTGGCACACAAGGAGTCAAAAGCCTCTGCCAGATAACAACATTTTTCTTTCCCATATATGTCTGCCTGTTCTTTCTGGTCTATTAAAAGATGGCTAGATGTGAATGGCCTCGCGGAGGAAATTACAACCATTATGAGATCACCCTGTTTGCGGTCGATGTTCCCTATCAGTTTTCATCTTTCAGGAACATGAGATCACGTTCAACTTAAGTTCAACCAAGTGCCTATTATGATTGATGTGTCCCCTAATCATGATTTCTCTACCTTCTATTACCCCTCTGGTAAGCGTGAATGAGAGGCTGCTTCAGGAGAGATATTACGTTGTGGTAAACGTATGTGCCAAAGACCTCCCCTCATGTTTGTTCTCAATTGTCTTTAGAATCCTATTAGTACAAATATGCATTCCTCAATTTCCCAGGCACCTTATCATAATGAACTGTGCCTACTTTATCTCTGAGGTACTCTTAGGCATTGCCTGTGCATATTGGTGAACTTTTACTTTCTTAATTCCTAAACCATCTTTTGTTGTTTTGTTCCAGATCCCTTTTTAACCTTGCACTAGGACTGTGTGCTATCACATGGAATCATAATTATTCAATATTTTCTTATGTGTGTGTATACAGTGCGTTCCACAAAAAACGAAACCAAGATTTATCATACCCTTATGCAATTTAGACAAATGACTTAACATTGTAAAGCTTACATGTAGAATCTCCTCTGTCATCTAAAATTACTTTATTTCTCATTCACGCATGAGTGAGCAAAAAAAAATTAAGAGGGGATACCAAAAAGTCACTTGGCAGTAGTGACTACTTGGCAGGCTGTACATGTATAAGGGTTTCAAAAAGAAAACCACATTTTTAAAAAGTCTAATATTTGCTCTTTAATTTGATACCTCAATTACAGAAAATGGTCAAGAAATAACTAAGTTCTGGTTATTTGAAAAAAGGCTTGAATTTCAATTTCATAAAATGAAGAAGTTTAACAGGCTAGCATCCAGACTCACTCGAAACTCTGTTTTGTTGACGATCAGCTATGCATTATTCTGTTGTTAACCGCGCTATATCTTCTAAGGGAAAATGTTTAAACATGTTTATTTAATGAAATTATGGAAAAACAAGCATTGTTTCGAGGTAACAGAACTTTCTTACTTCTTGACCATTTTCTGTGATATTGATCTTTTTAGGCATGTGATTTTTTTTTAGATTAAGATAATTCATTAAAATTCATTTATTTGAATATAAACTTAAAACATTTCTTCTACAAAAACCTAAACTAAGTTACCTCAATTACATTTTTTTTTCTAGTCTTTCTCTGCAAAACTCAAACTTTTATTGAGAAAATTGGGATTATGTTATAAGTTTTTAACTTTTTAAATGATCCCCCACATTTACATACTGTTTCTCTTCTTGTCTGATTTAAGTATTGTTCAGATTTTGGTTTATTGTTTTGTGTAGTGTATGTTTTCTTTATGCATCGGAATATTCATATGTATATATTGTACTGTATTCTGTAATACCATCTTTACACTGTATTGATCTTTTTATGAAGTGTGGAAATAAATGAATCATTCAACCAAGATACCCCCCACCAAATGAGTTTTTGGTATCCTTTCTTCAAATTCTTTTTGCTCACTTATGCGTGATTGAAGAAAAATCTAAGTAATATCAGATGAAAGAAAAGAATTTAAGCTTTACATTGGTAGGTCAGTTGTGTATTGCTTTTATGATTAAGTTATGATAAATCATTGCCAAATCTTGGTTTCGTTTTTTGTGGGACGCACTGTATAATATGCCTCGCTTGTCCTGCTTGTAACAAAACAAATTGCAGAAATAGATATTTAGCTACCGTTACATTAATCCATTTTTTTTAATCATTGGTGGTCATAATTTGAATGAATATTATTTCATATGATTTAGTACAAAAGAATAAGTGAGGAATGACATTATCAGCTTGCTCATTACATTAATCATGGATCCTACTAGAAGGATCCATGCATTAATGAAGACATGAATAGTAACTATTAATTTCACCAAAATAAAGGAAAGCTTCAAAAGTTAAACTTTCTTATACCTATTCCAATATTTTGATGAAATTGTTTGTGTTTTGTTTTGTCTTGTAATACACCAACTGTTCAAGTCATATTGTTTTCAGCCTGAAATAGCAGAGCTCTGCATATTCTTTAAGATAAACTTTTTGAAAGCATACATGTACATTTGCAAAAATGAATTATTTGATCAAACATATTGTGATTAAATCTAGTTTCTTTCTCAGAGGAAGTACTGTACATGTTGTCTCCACATCTCTTAAGATTTGTGCATGTTTTTTATTTTTCTTTATTTTCCCAACTTTGACCACTTGAATATTGTGTTATCACCTAAGTAGTCTAATGATAGCCCTTTATCAGCAAGGAGCTCAAATATTTCCTCTTTCTCTCAGTACCATGAACTTTGTAGGCCTATCCTTTTTTCCATCATGTACACCCATGACCAACCCATCCAAATATTGTTATAGCCATTATCATGGACTTTGAGTTTGTTGTCCAGTATTATTTAGGGAAAACCACAACAGTGTGAATGAAACCCCAGTTAAAATATCTGAATAGAAACAACTCGAAATGTTTCACTTGATTATTACCACTCGGTGTTTACCTGCTTGTCACATCCAATATAGCCTTTTGACAAGGCCTTTGCAACTAGGCTCCATTCCTCGTCTAGCGCGATGGCTGAGACGAAAATAACGGGTCGATACCCAATCAAGAACGAGGGGTAACGTCGCAAGGCCCTTTTTAATTCTGGTGAAGATGTGAATATATGAATTATTCATGAGCATGCCGATGCGCCAACCCGCACCGTCGGTATCTATGATGCCATGGGACCGAGTTTGTTCGCTTCTGCGGCACAGGGTCATTGAGGGTTCACTGATGCGAGCAATATGCTCGCTGATTGGCCACTATCTCTCTGGTAGCGATTCGGATTGGAAACAACAGTTAATATAAGAAATCCAAGTCAGATTCTTAAGGACCCTGTGACTGAACTCGAGATCCTCACATTCACTTGGCTTTTTTGCAAATAGTCTTTTCTCCAGTCAGTAGGTAAGTGATAGAGACACAGGGCCTAGTTGAAAGGCTACATCCAATATGGCCTTATTATCTTAGTTTGTCTACTAACCACTTGGACTTGGTACATTGCCATTTAACCCATTTACCATTTTGCTTGGTTTCAGATAATTGTATTTATTTCTATGTGTATTATGATGTATTATATTCCAAATGCTAATGAATCTTGCCACAGGATTGGTCAAAAGTTTAACTATGTGATAAAACACACTAGTTTCCCCCATCAATGATCACATGTGACAATGGTGCATTCATGTTAAGCTGATCATTTCAGCCTGCAGACTCATAAAACATTGCTACGTATGAATAATTTTGAGTATGCACGTGTGCACTTCAGGTCCTACAAGGTCATTGCCATTTGATTTTTGTCCATTTTTTCCCACGCACTGACATTTGCACATGATACAAATGCATGTGTACATGCATACATGCGAGCAGGAAAAACTTTACACACAATAAAAGTGCATTGTCTTTGGATGATGTTTCGGTCTTCTTAAGTATAGGCCTATGAAATAGTTTTTGTCTTTTATATCCTCGGCACCCTGGATGTACATGTACTCGGTCTCATTTCTCAGCTTCACTTCAGAAAGATACAACTGTAGCTAAACATCCAGCTTGCCTCAAAAGTAACGGTGTACTTATCACCTTAAACAATGGTAATTGTTTGCTGTAAAAATGGTCTATTCAAAGAAAAGCAAACCTAGAATCTGTTGTATTTCTGAATTTCAAGCGTTGATATTGACTGTTTAAAAAAAGTTCACAAAAATTCCTGCAGATGGTTGGCACATTATCCGCCCTAGCTGGTCAATGCCAATGACCAATGTGGGCGATGGTATACAAGGACACAGGAATTCTATTCTATACTCGTCCTTGATCTTGACTTGCCTATATTGTGTCCTATTTATGAACGCACTATTCTGAAATCAACTGCTTTACATGTAAATAGCATTGAATATTTGAGTAGTAGATTTTATTTTGTGTTGTAAGGTGGGGGGCACGGTATATATTTTGAGTATTACTGTTGCCAAAGGCTGGGGTAGGGGCTCGTTGGGGTGAACTTTTAAAAAATTAGACCTTCCATAAATTTGAATAATCAGTGAATAGGAAAAACATTTTATTTTCCTCTTCTATAAAAGTCAAATCAGGTTATGTGATCCAAAAAGTTTTGACCTTACATATACATGTATAGCAAATTCATTTCCCAGTATTAAACTTTATAGCAAAATTCTGATGAGCTACACAGCCAGCCGTTGCGAGGATCGATCATTTTAATTAATTAAAATTATTTACAGAATACAAGGTCTGCCATTGCAAGGACCAATCATTTCTGTTGACAAACATTAGCCTATATTTCCACTTTTTATATACTTTTATATGACACCTAGATAGATCCATTTGATTTGGTTGTTTGATATCAATCATTAAGCCCAATTTGATTTTAGATACATTCATCGTTCAATTTTGGATCCATACGGTTTTGTTCATTGCACTCGTGCATTGAGACCCAGGCATCACAAGTGAAAACACTCATGTTTGCAGTACATGTATATTTAATGCGACAATCAACAGACAGAACACAGGATGAGCATATTTTGCATCAAAATTAGTAAAATTTCAAATGATAAGGATCTATTTTTAGGTGTTATATAAACCAAATAATGACTGTTTTTAATTTGTGCAATGGACAGGATACTTCATTTGAGGTAAGAGGATCCATTGCACTAAAAAAAAAAAATCATGATTTGTATGTTTATTGATTTTACAGTCAGAGACTATTTAGTAGGTCTTTTTAAACTCTCAGGGACCTCAAAGTGGTGGTACAAGAACCAGATGAACAAACAGACTATGCTTTTCATCATTAAAGGGAAATGAAACCTTTAGAACAAGTGGGCTTGTGTGAAAACAGAAAAAAAAATCAAAGAATAAGATCAAAGAAGGTTTGAGACAAATTGGACAAATATTGAGAAAGTTATGAGCATTTTAATATTGCGATCATTAATGCTATGGAGGTCCTCCCATTGGCAATACAACAAAAATGTGCGATTCTATATGTGAACAACTTTCCCTTTGATTGACTATAAAATACCCTTAAAAAGGCTCATTTTTCCTATGACAATTCTTGGTTTTCTTTTATTTCTGAGAAACACTGTAGATGGCTTGATGCTCTTGCTTATTCTCGTAGAGTCAGGTAAAGATTTATTAAGTCATCAACCCAAACTCAAACATAAGATAATATATGGTATTTTTAGTCCTTTATCCTGTTTAATTGATAACATTAAGGACTGCATGTTTTTTTCTCATCAAGTGATAAGCTTGTAACTTTAGATATGGTTTGACAATCAAGACTTCAGTCTGACCTACATTGATTGTGTCGCTCAGGGCCCTGTATTGCACAATGTGTTATAATCAATTGCTAAATGGCGAATCAAGATTACTCTTGCATGTACATGTTGTTGAAAACAGTTCAAAGGAGCCAACCAGAAGTCTTCTCTTATACTGTATGTTTTCCTGCAAACTTGAGTTTCATGGGGGCCTTGTGTCATATGCAACCGGTTCCAAAGCTCATCCTATATTGAAGTTTAGTTGTTGCTTTTCTCTCTTTTATCTTTCATGATATCAACCAGCAACACATTTCCATTTTGTACTCTCCCTGCCTTTTTGCAGCTTATCCTACACAGTACTCAACTTTGATGTCTGCCTGACTTAGCACCATGATCCTGATAGATTTCCTGCTGGACCTGGTCTGGATGATCTTGAGTGTCCTGTACTATGTAGGAGAGAGCCTGGTCCTGTTCCTAGTCCCAACTGCTTTTCGCAAGAAGTCTATTGAGGGGGAGTTGGTGCTGATCACAGGAGCTGGGAGTGGGATAGGCAGGCTTCAAGCCATTAAATTTGCTGCCGTGGGATGCGATGTTGTACTATGGGATATCAACACAAAAGGTAAAGGTTGCCCTTTGATGTCAGGTCTACCCCCCCCTCCAAAAAAAGATTAAAAAAATTGAGAAATAAGCAAGTCTAACATAATGCCCATATCATGCCTATATACGTGGAGCGTTGTGGCCCAGTGGATTAGTCTCCGGACTCTGAAACAGAGGGTCGTGGTTTCGAATCCCAACCATGGCGTAATTTCCTTCAGCAAGAAATTGATCCACAATGTGCTGCATTCAACCCAGTTGAGGTAAATTGATACCTGGCAGGAATTTATTCCTTGAAACGCAGCGCGCGTAACAGCTGCACTGCTAAAGCCAGGGTATTTATGCTGCATATACTGTAGAGCACTTAGAGACTTCTGACAAAGTAAGTTTTAAGCGCTATATGAGCGAGTAAAATTATTATTATTACATGTATCACTGTTTGGGGAATTCATCAAAACCTTGTGATATAGAGTAGTGGAGCAGTGAATATATTTAAATATGTATGTATTAATTGCCAATATGAAAATAACTAGTCACTGATATTGGTGCTTAATCATACATGTATATTTTGAACACAGGTAAGATTAAGAGCAAAATGTTGTTGGAATCCCTTTTTTGTTGTTGTGGCATTGGTATCATTCAAGGAACCATAAATAAGGAACTAAATATTTTACTGGTAAGTGGTTAGAAAGAGTTGCATGAGGATGGAAGATTAAGAATGTGAGACAATTTTCCATTACTTGTAATTCCATGTCAATTTATAGCTAGCACTTCTCAATCTCAACATACCCTCCATCTTTCTATGAAATTTTTAGTGTTTGTATTTCCTTATATTGTAGCCATGGCATGTTTTCCTTCAGCAAGAAATTTATCCACACTGTGCTGCACTCGACCCAGGTGAGGTGAATGGGTACCCGGCAGGAGTAATTTCTTGCACGCACTGAGCACCAGTGAAGGTAGCTCGAGCTAAAGCTGGGGTAATAATAGCAGCGCTTTGTATTCTCTGGCAAAAAGCATTTTGTAAATCCAGCTATTATTATTTTATGTATATATCTTCCTTATTTATTCAGAATAAACCACCTTGTGGTTTGGGTGGAATTGACCTTCAGTTGTATCATGAAAGAAGTGTTTATGGCAATCAACCATATTCCCATACACAAAAGCAACATCAGAATGTCCAAACCATTCCATCTGTTTTTCCATATGCTTTTGATACCAGTGTGATGGTGTTGATTATCTTTTTCACATATTTTTCCATCCTGTGTTTAGCCCAGATGGTCATCTGGTGTGACACCGAGTGAGGTAGATATGAACAGGGTATCTTGTCTTTTTGCCTTTCTCTGTCTCCATTCTTTTTTTGTATATTTTTGTCTCAAATCTCTACAGGAATCGAGGAGACAGCAAAATTAGTCCGAAAAACAGGAAGGAAAGCCTGGTACTACGTGTGTGATGTCAGCAAAAGGGAGAAGGTGTACGAAGTGGCATCCAAGGTCAAGAGAGAAGCCGGAATGGTCACAATACTGGTCAACAACGCTGGAATCATCGCCGGTCAAAAGTTTATCAATCTGACAGATGATGCCATACAGAGGACCATGGACGTCAATGCTTTGGCACACGCCTGGGTAATGATAAAATATTAAGAAATATCATAGTGTACATGTATATTTGTCAATTTAAAAATCTATACCACAGTATCAGGCCAGTGTAGGGTGAGGTTGTAATCTAGGTACCTAGGTCGAAATCATGTCTTAAGGCAACCACAGCCCTTACGTCCCGACTGGTCTACGCCTGGCTTGCGACTGAGTGAGGGGAGATGTAACGTCACAGCTCTTGTCAGCTTGAGAGTCGCAGACCGGTCAGAGACAAGTTGCAAGGAAAATTGTTAGGATTTAACATGTTGAATCCTTATGACTGGATTGTAAGCTCAATCCAACTTCCAGCCAATCAGACAGCAGATTTGCACAAGGCGTATATGATATACAACGCTCATATGCAGTAGTAAGCGCCATTTCTCAGTTGCTATGGCAAAAAGCGCATGCGTGAGTCACAGACAGCATGTTAGTCGGATCGTAAGGTGTGCGGTGTCGAGGCTTTTGACTACCTTGCGATTCATCTCTACTCCCTCAGTCGCAAGCCATTCGTAGACCAGTTGGGTCGTAAAGTGTGCGGCCGCCTTGAGCCATCCAAGGATCATCTTTTTTTTTAAATCCTCTGTCAAGTCGAAAAATGGTAATTCTTGCTAGTTATGGACCTGAATAGAACATTTGACATGTGCCATATGCATTTGGGTTATTCCTTTTGTTTCCAGTCTGACCAATTGAATTAATTTGTTAAGAGGTGGCTTAGATGACCTTCAGTCCCACTTTAATTTGAAAAAAAATCTGACTATCCTTCTGACTTGATAAACAGCATAATATTCATGTATTGTCGCTGATTTTATCATAAACTGTAGATATATGTGGTCTGGTTCTACTTCAAGTCTTAAAATTACAGAGTTGCAAAATGATACTGTATAGGTACCATGAGGCTGATTGAACTTGATTTTCCATGGCATTTTTAGAATTGAATATTTTGAATGTTTATTTTTTTGTCCATTACGCAGACTCTGAAAGCATTCCTTCCAGACATGATGAAGAAAGATCACGGTCACATTGTCACCATCGCGAGTATCATGGGTGAACTGTCCGCTGCAGGGATGTCAGAGTACTGTATGAGCAAGTTTGCCGCTGTAGGTTTGCATGAATCGGTCTTACGAGAGACGAGGGCTGCTGGTAAAAGAGGAATCCATTTCACGTTAGTCAACCCCTACATGATAAACACAGGCATGTTTGCAGGCACAAAGATCAGGTAATAAGAGCTTGTGAAGGGGCCCAGTTGTGTCAGAGATGTTTCTTTCTAGATTCCAATTGCATCTTCCTGATCAGAATACCATATTCCAATAGATGGATACAAAAAGCCAGAAAATATCTTGCGTGTCTTATGGTACCAAGTTTTTTTCTTTTTAAGTCAGACAAGGGACTGCAGAATTATGGCTCATTTTGTAATTTCATAATGGCTTTAACAAACATGCAATTTTCAGGTTTTTTGTGTATAAAGGATTGGAAAGAATGATCGTCATAAAATCAAAACAAATTAAACAATAGATAACAAAAGAATCGATTCAAGTTTGACATTTGTTTCTAAATTTTAATCTTGGAAATTCTTTTCACCAAATTGTGCTAAAGACTTTGAATCAAAAACTTTATATGAAGGAATTGAAATGTGTGTATCTTATTTGCATAGTTCATTTTTATATGCCCGTCCTACGGGACGTATTATGGTATCACGCTCGCATAACTTCAGTTTAACTCAACCTAGACTCATATAATTTGGTGTGTATGATACTAGCATAAATCCGAGGTAGCCTATCAAATTTGAGGTCAAAAGGTCAAGGTCACAGTGACATGTTTTCATCTTACCCTTCTGAAGTCCTTGTAAACAGAATAACTTCAGTTTAACTTAACCAAGGCTTATAAAACTACATGTGTAGGTGTGTATGATACTAGCACGGATCCCAGGTTGATTGATTTTGAGGTCAAAAGGTCAAAGGTCAAGTTGCCACCTTCCACTTTTCTTTTTCTTGATTTATGTGACCAATAAATCCATTTCCGCTTTACAGTTTGGCGTATTATGTGCTCGCCCAAGCGACACTCTTGTTCAAATATTTGATCTTTTTTCAGCGGAGATCTGAGGGGGGGGGTAAGTTGACAACCTGTCATAAAATTCAATGAATGAATGAATTAAAGAATAGAAAACTTAATACATATGAACACATATTTGAAAAAAATTGTATTTATATGGTATAGGAGTATCATGGAAATATATTCACACTTGTAAAAAGAGATATGGGCTTTTTTTTTTCAAAATGTTGATATGGTTTTAAAAATGAGCTAATTATGGCACATGTAACTTTTGCCATCAGTGGTAAGTGTTGAATTCCTAATGAGTAGAAAAGCTTTTTAATCTGAAGTTTTATGCAATGGTGCCCATATGCGTTGTACTACAAGCCTCTATTTTTCTTTCTTTAATGAATCTAGTTCTCTATTTGTTTACCCAAGGGGTGAGAAACATGTTATGCAGGTGGTGTGTTTGTTTAGCAAGAGGTTAATTTTCTCATGTGAATCAATGCATTACATAAGTGGAACATCTTCAACAGGTGTGTTGACATTATGGTGTATGTAAAGCCCCCAAACTGAGCAGGAAAAAAAGATATTCCAAGGTCTACCAATAGCATATATACTTGAAGTCCTGAGTTGTTTACTGTAAATTTAGTCAACACACTGTTTCTAATAAATTGTCTACTATATTTGTATTAATATCCTTTCATTTCCAGTGATAAATACAATGAAAATAAACAAAACTGTATACAAGAACAATGATTGATGCAATGACCACAGCAATATGCCACAAAGGTTGACTAAAGAGCGAGAAAAAAAGTAACACCCGTATAAAATGCCTGCAGATTTTCAAAAGAAATCAAATTTATATTCAAGTCTTTCCTCATTAGCTTGAGAAAGACAAAACATTCAAGGTACAGTCAAGTATTATCAGCTTGTATACATTGCAATAAACAAGAGAAGGTGTTGAGAAATAAGAGGGAAAAAAGTAATCACAAGTAAATAACAATTGAAGGAAGGATGAAAATCCAATACAGCAATTCTTACAGATAATAATTGTTTGCCCTGGTGAAATGATTTTCTTTCAGCCCTTATAGTGATTTGTTAGAAACAAAACCTTAGATCCAAGTCAAGATGAAGTCACAAAATGTTGCAAAAGCCCTTTGATCAGATCACAAATTTGTAGGTGATTTGTGTGCAAATGCAACTCATATTTCTTGCAACACTCTATTATTACGCCTGATTTTGGGACATTGTCGTGATTTATTTAAGCACTAAACGGGACAGATTTGAAAAGTCTATAAAATTTTTGTTTCAAATTATGATCTCTATATTTTGGTGTCAATAGGTGCTCTGAAACCTAATCCTTCAAATGCCACTAAAATAATTAAGTTTCGTTCATGCTTGAGCGAACAAGGAATGTTTTTGTCTGGGGTTAAAAAGGAGGCTTGCGCCAAAATGGCATAAAATGATAAATATGATGGTCGGACTTCTTGCTAATGAGCAGACTTCCTCTTAACCTTTTCATTATCTTTGCCATAATTTTCGAATTATGCGGTCAAAATTCATTTCCAAATCTACTTATTAGCTTGAATATTTCTGTTGTTGTTCCTTTTTAATATATTCTCTTTTAGCTTTGAATATTCCTTCTTTAGGCAAGAATGATTTTTTTAACCAAAGTATGGGAGAGCGTGTTTTTTTTCAAATCCTTTCATTGTGTGCTAAAGCCTCTTTTGAACCCCCAACAAAAACGTCCCGTGTTGGCTCAAGCATGAATAAATTTCATTTTTAAAAATGGCATTTCAAAGATAGGATCTCAGAGCATCTTTTAACGTCAAAATGTAGATATAATATTTTGAAACAAATTTTTTATAGACTTCAAAACTGTCCCGTTTTTTTTTATACGCACTGTATAAAAACAGATATAATTGATGTAAGAAATGACTGCTGACTGCTTGTTTTGTATTGCCACAGATATGAGATGATCGTACCTACTCTGGAACCAGAATATGTGGCAGGGAAGGTGGTGGAAGCGGTGCAAACTCAAACAGCATTGGTACGCACACCGGTCTTACTACATCTCATGGTGCTCCTTAAAGAGTAAGTCTAACAGCTGTTTAGAATCCTTAAAAAAAAAACTGTCAGATGGCGATGGATGGTGCTATCAATCACCAATGGTCATAAATCACATGTGTGAATAAAAGAAGAGAATTACATGGGGACTCAAGGTGATTCGCCCCCTGAAATGCGCTTAAGAGCCCTGGAAAATGTCCATTAACTGGAATATTAAACTTATCCACTGTTGCAGATTTTAACCCGTTGCCTCCGAGACTCTTCGAATCCCATATGTTTAACACAGGAACCACCAGGTTCCGGATAGGAATGGGTTAATAATCATAAGGTTGTGAAAATTTGCCTCCGAAATAAAAGGAATAATAATTTCTGTTTTCCTGGTCAAAATGCCCCTTGATCACCAGTGCTGATTCATCACAAGTCATGACCATGTTAATGCTCTGTCCAAATATAATATAAATATAATGAAAAATGATGATATAAATTTGTATGAAAGCAGTAACTATGGGTTAAAAATAATCATCTGTGCTGCAAGAGCTTGTAAAGGACAAGTCCACCCCATCAAAAAGTTGAAAAGAAAAATAGAGAAAAAAATCCAACAAGCGTAACACTGAAAGTTTCATCAAAATCGGCTGTAAAATAAAAAAGTTATGGCACTTCAAAGTTTCGCTTCATTTCACAAAACAGTTTTATGCACATCCTGGATGGTATGCAAATGAGGAGACTATGACATCATCCACTCACTATTTCTTTTGTATTTTATTATATGCTATACGCGTGCTAATTTTTTCCTCATTTTCAAGTGATACAACAATTATTTCCTCCCTGAACATGTGGAATTAGCATTGTTTAATACCATATGGCTCAGTCAAGTTGGTCCTTATTGTCAAATCTATAAAAAAAATGAAATATTGTATAATGCAAACAAAAAAACAACAAAAGAAATAGTGAGTGATAGACATCGACTGAGTCACCTAGTTGTGCATATCACTGTTTTGTGAAAAATAAGCAAAACTTTAAAATATAAGTTTCTTATTCAGCATCCGATTCAATGAAAATTTCAGCACTATACCAGTTTGATTTTTCTCTGTTTATTCAAGTCAGCATTTTCCTGGGGTGGACTTGAACTTTAATGGTTTTAATTTATAGTAACGTTGCCATCCTTTGGTAATTTCTTGTAATTCTTAATTCTGATGGGCTATTGAGCATTGCGCCCATGGTATAGTAACTACCTTGTAGTTTTTTATTTACATTGACTGTTGAGCATTGTGCAGTTACCATTGGATGGTAAGATTACTATAATAATAACTTGTATGCAATAAAGCCCTGCACTGCTTGTTTCAGCAGAGCCTCTTCTCCACTGTTTTCCTCATCTCAGCATGCATGAAGATAAAAACAATGTAAACAATTCACAAAGACACTGAGTGAATTCCTGCTAAAAGACACCAAGACATGCCTAGGTAGTGCATCGTAACAAGTCTTTGCCTTGTTTCTATTAAAGCAAAGACTCAGGCAGCAGCTGGTAGCACTCCTTAACAAGTCTGTTCCTTGTCTTTATTGAAGCAGGCTCAGGCAGCAGCTAGGTAGCACACCTTAACAAGTCTTTGCCTTTTCATTAAAGCAAAGACTCAGGCAGCAGCTAGGTAGCAGACATTAAAAAGTAATTGTCTTGTCCTTATTAAAGCAAAGACTCAGGCAGCAGCAAGGTAATGCACCATCAAAAGTCATTGTCTTGTCTTTTTTAAAGCAAAGACTCAGGCAGCAGCTAGGTAGCATATCTTACCAAGTCTTTGCCTTGTCATTATTAAAGCAAAGACTCAGGCAGCAGCTAGGAAGCACACCTTGACAAGTCTTTGCCATGTCTTTATTAATGCAAAGACTCGGGCAGCAGCTGGTAGCACTCCTTAACAAGTCTTTGTTTGTCTTCATTAAAGCAAAGACTCAGGCAGCAGCTAGGTATCGCACCTTAAAAAGTATTTGCCTGTCCTTATCAAAGCAGGCTCAGGCAGCAGCTAGGAAGCATACCTTACCAAGTCTTTGCCTTGTCTTTATCAAAGCAGGCTCAGGCAGCAGCTAGGTAGCACACCTTAAAAAGTCTTTGCCTGTCTTTATTAAAGCAAAGACTCAGGCAGCAGCTAGGTAGCACACCTTAAAAAGTCTTCACCTGTCTTTATTAAAGCAAAGACTCAGGCAGCGGCTTGGTAGCATACCTTAAAAAGTCATTGCCTTGTCTTTAAGCAAAGACAGCAGCTAGGTATCGCACCTTAACAAGTCTTTGCTCCATCTTTAAGCAGAAGTCCTTCTCAGCATCTTTCCTGCATTCCTCACTGATTTGTCTTAAAAAACGTCATACTTTCATGAAGTTCGCAAATAATATTTTGACAAATTTTTGGAGCCCTTTTCAAGCTTACTACAAAGTATACCAACCATTTGTGCAATAATACTTTTTTATCCCTTCTCTATCATCCCCATGCAGCTTATTACCTCAGAAAGCCATTTTCAGTATGGAGGACTTCTTTGAGACAGCCAAAGCTATGGATAACTTTGTTGGAAGACGTCACATCAAGAACAGCTAATCATTTATTCTTGACTACTCCCACTCCACTGCCATCGAAAAATGCAATGTGCCCAACTTCTTAGGAACCAATAAATCAAGGACCTTGAGTTTCGAGCCACATGAAATCTCAACTTGAGAAAGATCACCTTCCAGGAAGTTCAATTCCTTCAAGGTATTAAGGTTCATGAAGAGTTTTGGTAGCATAAGTTTAATGGGCATAAAGTGATTAAAAATGTACTCATTACTATCTTAGCTCCATAAAAATTACAAAGCTATTCTGTAACTGTAAGAAAAATACTTCAATTGATCACATCTCAACCATCACAGTCTTTGCATCATGACATTGCATACTAAGTACGCCAATTTGACAGTCTCTCTCCCATAAAAAAAAATGGTTTTTATTCCACTGTCACATGGAATTAGGAGATTGCACTCAATGTATATTTTACACACCAATGATAATAATATTGATAATATCATATTTTACCCGGGGTATCCACTACAGTTTCGAAAATTGTTCTCCCAACGGGCCCTGCTGAACATGATAATGATACTATTATTGAGCATGGCAAATGCTTATCAAATGTCATCTCAAAGGATGGTGGTGCCAAGCTGACATTTTCAATCCAACTTTCTTTTTTCAATTACAACTCACGAAAAATGCATTAAACTCATTACCACGTTGATAACCAGGTACATTCTGAATTCTTCCCTGTTGTGGGTCATCATCCCAGATTTGTAATGTATTGCTATACTCGATATGCTTGTTATGTTATTCAGGCAGCGGCGTTGTAACGAGTCACTAAATCTCTGATCTAGTCAAGTCATTGTACGGTTTAAGTCCAATCAGTCGAGTCACTGTACAAATGGAGTCTTGACTTGATTACAAGCATGGATTCAAGTTAATCAACTCAATACTGTGGTTTCAAAATTAAATAATTGATTGATAACCTATGTTCTGCCTAGCTGCCAAAGTGATCCTCAAGTATTACATTTTAGTACTAGGTACTTATCAATGTAGGGTTTTTTTAGTCATATTTTTAGACAATGATTGTTTGTCTCATGTCTCATTTCTTATTGCATAGGCGATGTTGAGATATTAACAAAAGTGTGATATTGAAAATTTAATCCCAATGCTTTTCATTAATCTGTCAGTTTGTTCTGAAGACATGGAGGTCTTGAGACAAGAGACAAGTGTGTTTTTCATGTCTCATTTCATTCTCAAACACTGATTGCCTGGGCTATGTCTCTGTCTCAAAGAGAAATGTCTCTCCCATAGGCCAAGGTGGGACATTGAATAAAGGCCTTCAGATTTGAAGAGTTAATCTCAGTGCTTCGCTTCAATTTGTCAGTATTGGTATCTCGAGACAGTGATTGTGATTGTCTCATATTTCATCCCATTCTCAGATGCTGACGTCTTGGTTCTCTGTCTCAAAGAGAATTGTTTTATGTCTCGAACGCTAGGGTCAGGCGCTGAACAAATAATCAATTTTGAAGAGTCATTCTCAGTGCTTTACTTCAATTATGATGATAATAATATAAAGTATTTCTAAAGCACCAAATCCACATTGATTATGTGCTCAAGGCGCTGAAATATACTTTATATATTATTATTATTACTTCATTCTCCTCACCTGGGTTGAGTGCAGCACAATGTGGATAAATTTCTTGCCGAAGGAAATTATGCCATGGCAGGGATTCGAACCCACGACCCTCTGTTTCAAAGTCCGAAGACTAGTCCACTGGGCCGCAACGCTCCAATCTATCAGCGTTGAGTGTCTTTAGACAATGATTGTGTCTCATGTTTCATCTCAGTCTTAGACTCTGTTTTCCTTGTGTCTGTCTCTTGTGGGTCATAAAGGCTGAGACATCAGCGAAACATAGCATGTCTTGTGTCTTGTCTTAGTCTCTGCTGATTCTGGTCACAAGGGTCTACATCTCAGACGCTGTCTCATCCGAGACTGTCTCTGTCTTTGATCTACACTTGCACCCAGACTCCTGGGTTTTTACGTAATAGCGTAGAAAGCGTAAATGCTTGTAAACAAGCAACCAGAGGAGCTGAAGGCTTAAGGTCCTTTCCTGCTCTTCCGATTGAGCTACACTGTATCACACCTCGTCATATAATTGATGAGAAATATGCATATGATCATGGTACACACTCAGGCATGGTGTAGTGCAAACAACTCGTAATGATCAAAATGTTGATGTATGGTTAAATGACTTCATGTAAATGATCATCTTAAAGTTTATACCTGAAATAGAAACTCACAGATACTTATTTTTATAAATGATGTTACTGGTTTAGTACTTAATTTTTACAATTGATATTGATTGTTAATTACTTGTTTTTACAATTTATATTTTAATTGTTTACTACACAACTAACGTGTATATATTGGCTGGTTGCAGTGGATACTTTTAATGATAACTCGCAATTATGAAACAAATGGAAAATTCAAGGTGAAAAGAAATCATGAATAAATTGTTTGGTTTTTTTTTTCACTATCATATATGAAAGGAATATATATTCAATTAGCAACTGGAATGTCTAATCATTCCCACTTCCATATCAAAAATATATTAAGTCATCATGAACCATTTAATAATGAGAATTGACTTTGTATTACATGACATAGAGCTCCTGCTGGTATACGACACCACAATTCTACTCCATAAAAATTATCTTATTTTCAATGGATGTTTGTTAAACCGTAAAATGTTTTCTTTATTTTTTTGCATATATTAACCCTATCTAGGCCACGGTATCTTGGGAGATCATATGGTTGGGCGCCTCCCTGCCCCCCCCTTGGAGATTTTGACTGTTGATCGCACGATCACACCGAAAATTGGCACGGAGGTGTTGATCTAAGTTTTGATGGAGACACTCTTTGTGGTGTTCTTGGCAAATGTACGTGAAAAAATTGCGATATCAGATCAATTTCTGATGTATTATGTTCTTTTTTGCAATTTCTTATTTATTTCTTTGTTTGGTAGACTTTATGTTTTTCATTGTTTTTTTAGCTCATCCGGCCCGAGTATCAAGATGAGCTTATGGCGTCCGTCGTCTGTCGTCCGTCCACAATTTCAAAATGCTACTTCTTCCTCATTTCAAGTCTGATTTCAATTCTGTTTGCTTTATATGATAGCACTAGGTGGGGGATTCAAAACTTCTACACAGAATTTTGAAATTCATTAAATATGCTAATTTATACACATTTTTCAAAATTTTTCTTTATTTGAGGACCGATTTTGATTTTTTGCTTCCATCTGGTAGAGCTTCATAAGGTTCACCAAACTTCTACACAGAATTTTGAAATTTTGACCAGAACCATTTTTATGCTAATTAATGCAAAATTAATTTAATATTTTTAATAATTCACATAAAATGCTTTTTCTTCTTTAATTGTTGACCGATTTTTACTTTTTTTCTTCTTCCGTTTGTTAGAACTTTATGAGGTTCACAAAACTTCTACACAGAATTTTGAAATTTTCAGTAGAAAATTATTTATGCTAATTATGCGAAATGTATTCATAAATCACAGAAAATGCCTCTTCTGCTTTGTTGACAGATTTTGATAATATTCTTCCATCTGGTAGAGCTGCATGAGGTTCACCAAACTTGTACACAAAATTGTGAAATTTTGTCTGGAAAATTATTTATTCTAATTTATGCAAAATTTATTCATAAATCACAAAAAAAAAAAAATTCTTCTTCATTTGTTGATCAATTTCAATTTAGTTTGCTTTACATGATAGCTCGAGATGGTGATACAAAATTTCAACATAGAATTTTCAAACTCATTAAATATGATAATTTATTCATATATTTTCAAAACATACAAAAATTACTTATTTATTTGTAGATTGATTTTGGTTATTTTGATAGATTTGATAGATTTTGTTCCATCTTAGAGCTACATTAGGTTCACCAAGGTTCTATGCAGAGTTAAGAAACTTTGACTAGATAATTATTAATACTTAATTTATAGAGCAAAAACAATGCTTCTATGTCATTTCTTCATCAATTTCAATTCCATATCCTCAATTTATGTCACCAATATAATTCAATATAATTGGGCTGAAATTAAAATTGTGTTGAATTTTGTTGCGAGATGCCGGATGAGCTCCATATCATTGATGTGCTAGTTTATGATCTTTGTCCGAGACTCTTGAGATCATAAAGAGCATAAAAAAATCCTAAACTTTGATGAAAAAGTTGCACCCTCATCTACATTTTTGCAAATAAAATACGTTCTTTTCCAATAACTTTGTTTTTTTCATGTTATTTCTGTGTTCATCACATGCACATTTTTATTTTAAACAATTACATCATTACATATTTTACATCATTTCATATTTGTGTTTATGTAGTTTACAATGAGTTGATAGTGGAGTACGATTATTAGAATCTTTCAACAATTTTGTACGTCACTTTATCCTGTTTATGTACCTGGAACACAAATAGTGTTAAATCTTGTTTTATTTCTCTTTTAAAGTGTTTTTCAATGTGCACAAGGTTATTCTGTGATCTTCAGTGATAAAGTTTTGTTTGTGCAGTTTGCCACTGCTTTTACCTTATAATAATGTTTGCGATAAATGATTTTTTGTGTTCAAATTTAGCTTTTTTATCATATGCATGGATGTTTAGGAGAGCTAAAATATGCACTTAGAGTACATTTTTCATCTCGGGAATTAAGGTAGAATAATAGTCCTATAAAATTAGAGGGATTCAAAATATTCAACCAGTCTTATACCGTTTATAGAAGGGAAAAAAATTTATTGATTTTAGCCTAGAGCTTGGGATACTGATTCGATTAAATTGTGTATAGTATTTTCTGACGATTTTGGTACAGATTTCTGACAAGTAAATATTGCTTGTGCTATTTGTGTGTTTATTTATTTTGCTACGTGATTGCTTAATGATTTTTGCAACTGAAATTATGGTTATGTGTGTGAACTGTGAAGAAATATTAATTTGATCAATTTGTTTCATGGGTGCTAGAAACCAAGCAGCAATTTAAAATGATCATGTTTGTACAAAGTGGAATAATGCTGTATTATATTATGATGTGAATATATAATGATCACCTTATGTTTTTATCATATTGTATTGACTATTTTTGTAAAAATCAGCAAGACTTAAAATGGAAATGTACATTTTTGGCAATGTTAATTAAGTATGTATGTTCCATCCGTGATTGTTTGCACCTCAACATGCTATTCTATCATAAATTTTAAATAAACAAAAATGAGAATAATATCTTGTGTTCAAGAGTTTTGATTTTGCCAAACTTAATCTGATCCCCTTGTCTTACTCTCTTCACCACCCCCCCCCCCCCTCTCTCTCTCTCTCTCTTTCTCTCTACATCTATATCAGACAACAATAATGTCATCTGCACTAAATATAGAAGTTACCCTCCAGACATCATGATGGAGTTTCTTCCATCAGGCTAAATAAATATAATTATTATTTCCTTTTTTTTCTTAAAGGGATGATCCGGGCTGGAAGTATTTATAGCTGAATAAATAGAGTAGGATTCATTGAGCAAAATGCTGAAAACCTCATCAAAATCGGATGACAAATAACAAAGTTAATGAATTTTTAAGGTTAGCAATATTTTCTGAAAACAGTTGTTATGATTATTCATTAGGTGGGCTGATGATGTCACATCCCCACTTGTTCTTTTGTATTTTTATATATGAAATTAGGTTTATTCAAAAAAATTTCCTCCAAGAACTAGATAAATTGGATTGACAATTGATTTAGTACATTAGATATTTATTGCTGCAACTTATTTCATTATAAGAGACATATTATTCACTCAAGTATGAAATAATGAAAAAATATGATTTTATGTAATAACATAAGCAAACGGAAAGTGGAGATGTGACATCATCAGCCCAACTAATGTATATTCATAACGACTGTTTTCACAAAATATTGCTAAACTTTAAACTTCAATAACTTTATTATTTGTTATCCGATTTTGATGAAGTTTTCGGCATTTTGCTCAGTGAATTCTACTCTATGTATTAAGATATAGATATTTTCAGCCTGGACCATCCGTTGTCCAGGCTGAAAATATATCTAAATAAATAGACTAAAATTCATAGAGCAAAATGTTAAATTTCATTAAAATCGGATAACAAATAACGAAGTTATTGAATTTTAAAGTTTATGAATATTTTGTGATAAGGGTTTATCGTCAAGAATATTCGTTAGGTGGGCTGATGATGTCATATCCCCACTTTCCTTTTTCTTATGTTATTTGTAAAAATAAAAATAAAAAAACAAGAGGGGATATGGCACCATCAGCTCACCTAATGCATATTCATAAAAGCATGCCCCGAACTGTTTCGCCGGAATAATGTAAATCTTTAAAATGCAATAACTTTGTTATTCATCCGATTTTGATCAAATTTTCAGCATTTTGCTTTGTGAATTTTGACTCCATTTATTTGCGATAGAAATATTTCCAACCAGGGTCTGGACCATCCCTTTAAATACTCGATGTCAGAAATTAAAAATGAATCAAATTTGAGGAAGATGAAAAAGAATACCAAAGTTTTGAAGGCAGTGTTGAGAGAACATTATGACCTTGGATTATCACATCGAGAGCGTTGTTGGCTCAGTCGGTATAACGCGTCTGCCCATCGAACCAAACTTGATCGTGGGTTCGAGTCCACCCCGGGCGGATAACTGAGGCCAGTGCGTTGTGTGTAAACGTCTCTCCCATGTTTCATAGATGCAGGCTATGTTACAATGGGAAACACTCCGTTCCTCGGATAGGACGTTAAATGGAGGCCCCGCGTGAAGAGGAAAGTCACTATCTTTGCAAGTTGATTAAGAACCCACTGCTCTATTCATTAAACCCCGGTGTAGTGGCCCACCTGCACTCCGGGAGGAGAGACCTGCGGGTCATTGTCAGTTCGCTTTTCGCCTCCCAGGCACAGGTGACGCCAAACAAATAACAATAATTTTTAAAAAGAAGATAAAATGAATGACATTTCAGTCTAAAGGTGGTGTCACACCTTGGCGTTTTAGACAGCGTATGCCCGACGTATCAAAATTTCTCTAAAACGTCGGCATACGCTGAACTTTGATATTTTTTTTCAACTCTGGGCGTATACTTAGCGTATTCATAACGAGTTGGACGTATACATAACGTATTAGTAACTTATATCGAACGCTTCGTTAACTTATAAGTAACGTATTCCAACGAATGCTTAGCGTTTTGCTGGCGTACACACCTTATGCCCTACGATAGCCTAACTTACGCATAGCACGCGGCAGCGTATCGCTGACGAACACGTGCCGTAGCATATAAAAAGGCTGCCGCTCGACTATTCAAATAATAACCGCTCGATACATCACCGTATCAAGGCGCTGTCACACCTTGGCGTCTTAGACAGCGTATGCCCGACGTGTGAGGAATTTGGCGAATACGCTGGCGTACGTCGAATACGTTACGGGTAAGTTTTGCATACGTTAAGAGTACGCTAAAACACGCTGGTATACGTCGTCATACGGCGAGGTCGTCGAAAAATTTTGTGCAAGCACAAAATTTTTCGACGTATGCCAGCGTATGGCTCATACGTCCCGCATACGCGGGCCATAAGTTGTAGGCAAGTTACGCGATCGTTGAAACACGTTGACACACATTACCCGTAAGTTACTCATAAGTCGATGTACGTCGAGATAATGTCCAGCGTACCCTAAAACTTACTTCTAACCTATGAGTAACGTGATTTGAACGTATGTGTAACTTAAATCCAACGTATATTGACGTATGAAGACGTGCTCCGGACGACAACAAAACTTACTGAACGTGTTTATAACTTAGAGCTACCGTATAATGGCGTATTGACAACGTTTATCATGTTTATAGGAATTGGTATATAAAGGTGGGGTTCACAGGAGTTTTCTTCGGCATGGCGGTGGTGTTGATGTTGTATCGTGCGGTTATGATTTTAATAGTCGAGCGGCAGCCTTTTTATAGGCTACGACACGTGTTCGTCAGCAATACGCTGCCGCGCGCTATGCGTAAGTTAGGCTATCGTAGGGCATAAGTTGTGTACGCCAGCAATACGCTAAGCATTCGTTGGAATACGTTACTTATAAGTTAACGAAGCGTTCGATATAAGTTACTAATACGTTATGTATACGTCCAACTCGTTATGAATACGCTAAGTATATGCCCAGACTTGAAAAAAAATCAAAGTTCAGCGTATGCCGACGTTTTAGAGAAATTTTGATACGTCGGGCATACGCTGTCTAAAACGCTAAGGTGTGACACCACCTTTAACACCACCGCAATGCCGAAGAAAACTCCTGTGAACCCCACCTTTATATACCTCCTATAAACGTTGTAAATACGCCATTATACGGTAGCTGTAAGTTATAAACACGTTCAGTAAGTTTTGTGGTCGTCCAGAGCACGTCTTCATACGTCAATATACGTTGGAGTTGAGTTACACATACGTTCAAAGCACGTTACCCATAGGTTAGAAGTAAGTTTTAGGGTACGCTGGACATTATCTCGACGTACGTCGACTTATGAGTAACTTACGAGTAACGTGTGTCAACGTGTATCAACGATCGCGTAACTTGCCTACAACTTATGGCCTGCGTATGCGGGACGTATGAGCCATACGCCGGCATACGTCGAAAAATTTTGAGCTTGCACAAAATTTTTCGACGACCTCGCCGTATGACAACGTATACCAGCGTGTTTTAGCGTACACTTAACGTATGCAAAACTTACCCGTAACGTATTCGACGTACGCCAGCGTATTCGCCAAATTCCTCATACGTCGGGCATACGCTGTCTAAAACGCCAAGGTGTGACAGCGCCTTAAGCTGTCATGGAATCAATTTCATAGATCATATTCACTGGCATAAATCCATGCGTGGTACCTAATGTTCAGGGAGGTTTGGGGTACGTGATCTATTGTTTCATCCACCCTCCGTCACGGATGTATGCAATGCATGTTCTCAGACAAAAATCAAATGATATAGTATAGGGTACATTTCTTAATGTAACATGCACAAATAGGGGGAAAATGAAAGGTGTAGCAAAGTTGACACTGAGAAGGGTATAGCGACATCCGACAAGGGATCCACTTAATTACCAATTGATAGTCTTGGCTTTAATTTGTATTTAAATTATAAAAAAGAAAGAAATGTCTGATATTTACCACGAAGTAAAAAATGACACTTGACGGGGACGGCACGGGGGCGTGCACCCCCCCCCCCCATCGGCTGGCAAACATTAAGAAATGGGGAGAAAGAGGGGGAAACAAAGAAACATACTGGGAAAGGAAATAGTTTGGTTTTTTGTATTCGATAGGGCCTATGTGCCCACTGCATGTTTATTCAGATAAAAATCGCCGTTCAAGAGGATTGAATGGCGCTTAAAACTTTAAAATACTACGTTTTCGATTCAATATCAAATATTTCTCCCTGCGCTTCGAGCATTTATTATTTCATTCAGTGACATATACAGTATTTTCATGATTACTAAAAGTGCTGTAATAAAAATCACCACGTTTTACGTCTGAATATAAACAAATCTTCATGCTTTTAATTCACAAATTCTGAAACCAGTCCATATAATGTCCAGGCGCGTTTCTAGACTATTCTGGGGGGAGTACTGATGACTTAAGAAATTTCCCAGGTTGGTTTATTCAATACTGTGAAAATGGCATATCGTGGGCAGTAAATTGTACAAAGGAGATAATACTGGCCAAGCAGCTACCCGCCCCCCCTCCTGCTCTACAAAAAATCAATATATGCGAGTAAGCGTCGCTGCCGAGGGAAAAAGGCATATTATTGCTTGAGAATACTTTTCATTATAATTTATCTACATGTATAATACCCATCAGAGCATGAGATTTCACTTCACAATAATGGGGGGAAACAGGTTATCAGGAAGGGGCATGTGTTGCACCATCACCAGCCGTTGTATTTCTTTACACGTGAGTGAGCCTAGTAAATGAGCCACACAAAAAAATCTGACTTTCAAGAGCGAAATTTTCCTATTTAAGAGACTATATATTGAACGTAATACAAGGTATGATAGAATTTGACAGGGAATGAGGGTTTTGATGTCCATATGACACCCCTCCCCTTTAAAAATATAGCTAAACAATGTGGTAAGCCGGGAGATAATTTTCGAAGTCAAACCTAACCATTAGAGCACTTTATTATGAACTTCCAAATAATTGTTCGTCTACAAAATGTTTTAAAATGAATAAATGGAATATATTGGTTCGTTCTGGCATCCTCCTTTCCTTATTCTTCTCTCTTTCTTCTTCTTAATTCTTAAAATTAAAATTCTTCAACTAATCAGGTACAGAATATTCTTTATTCTGGAGTTGCATAATATCAAATAAATCACTTGACAAGGCCCTCTGGGCAAAAATTCGTGTAATTTCTTTCGTTACGGAGTTTTTATTTCATCTTGATTGAAACAAATGGAAATGAGAGAATAATAGATGCGCAGCTTTACAGGCGGTGCACTAACAATACAAATAATCGATAAAGAAGTTGGAAATATGCCTGCCGGTTAATTGAACTCGGTCTTGCCTAACTACTGGCCAACCTTGGCGTTCAAAGCCCCGGGTCGATTCCCAGCGGAAGCATTTTGATTCAGAATGGAAGACAGCTCTAAGAGCTGAATCAAAATGCTTCCGCTGGGAATCGACCCGGGTCCCTGGCTTTGAACGCCAAGGTTGGCCAGTAGTTAGGCAAGACCTCGGCAGGCATATTTCCAACTTCTTTATCGATTATTTGTATTTTTAGTGCAGATGAGTTAATGAACAATGAGTAGCCGCGTTCCGAAGATGAATCCCAGCTAATACAAGCCTGAATACTTCAATTCATCACAAAGATTGAGAGATATTATAGCTAAATGCAAACAACTTATGGCAACTCTCTTGTAAATAATACACAATAAAAAATGAAAATGAGAGAATAATAGATGTGTAGCTTCACTCAAACTCAAAGTCCCTGAGACTGAGAGCTGACATATATATTTCCCGGACACTATATTTATATATATATCTATATATATATATATATATATATATATATACACGCGAGTTGGCAAGTTTAAGGTCAAACTAAAAACAATTTTTTGTTGCATCTAAACTTTATTCTTCAATCGAGAGACAGTAAGTCATAAGGCATAAATAAATGAATGAATAATACAAGCGCGAAGCGCGAGTTTAATTTATTTAATGTACCTGAAAAGAGACCTATTTAGGATTGTTTGCAGTGACCCATAAAGAGGATACATATCTCATTGATCAAATGCTGCGAGCGATAAGCGCAAACACATACTTCTCATATTCAGCAATAATTTGAAATCATTAATAATAATAACAACAATAATAATAATATAAGGTATTCATATTGCGCACATATCCAACTTGTTAGGTGCTCAAGGCACTCCCATATTACCCGGCTAAGCTAGGCGTTCACAGCGCACACATTCAGCTTTTTAAGGAATTACTTCCTATACCGGTACCCATTTGCCTCACCTGGGTTGGTTGCAGCACACTGTGGATCAGTTTCTTGCTGAAGAAAATTACGCCATGGCTGGGATTCGAACCCACGACCCTCTGTTTCAAAGTCCGAAGACTAATCCAATGGGCCACAACGCTCCACAGGATCGCTTAATAGGATCTACATCTCGCTGAAACCAAATAATAACAAGGATGATAATTTATGCATATTCAGCTGAAAACAAAATAATGTTAAGCCACTTTCATCCTCTTGGGCAGTTCATCATTTTTCTCAAGGCCACGTGAGCGCGAAGTGCGAGCGATTTTCTTTCTGTATATAAAATGACTTGAATATTTGTATTTTGCCAATAATTGCGCTCCCCTAATTGTATCATTCAATTTCTTTCCTCATTGCGCATTTTTTCTTCATCCCCCCTTCCTCATGTTTCCTTACTTCTTTCTTTTGTCTCGCTCCCGGGGGGGGGGCACTAGACCAAAAAAGTGGTAGGGGTGTGCCGCGGGCGAGACAAAAAACGGGGGCCTTGGAGGGCCGGTCCTCGGAACGGGTTTCGGAACTACAAATGTTTGTGAAAACGGGGGTCCTTGGAACGGGTCGCCTGCTTGCGAGTGCACGTATGCATATGGAACGTATATGCAGCTAGCCCGGCGGAACGCATGACGGCCGCGCTAGCTAGCGCAGAGGCAATGGTCGGACAACAGCTGCGGCCGCTTTTCGCCAAAATTGCGACCGGAACGGCGTAAAAAATATGCGAACCCGAGGGGGGGCACTTTCATTCAGGAGTGGATACCATGCGCGACCATGGGGTCTCGAAAAGCACCCTAAACACGTAATTTCCATATTCTGAAAATGCACCCCTTAACAAGTATTGACGTGTGAAACCCTACCCTTAACAAGTATTGGAAACAAAACCGTTCTAACCGTTCTTAGCAAATATTCCTTGAAATGAACCCCTAAACAAGTACAGGAATGTTTTATTGTTACGGGTCCTTTACCTTATCGTCGGCTTTACCTTATTTGGTTTAGTACGACCCCACCTTCTACACCTCGCGCAAATCGGACTTTAAACACGAAGTGTTGGGGCAAAAAGGACATCCTTTATAAAACATTTTAATTTTGTTTTATCATCCCCGCAAATTCGACCCTAAACACGTAATTTTACTCGTGAAATAGATACCTTTTTTTTCATTATTTTTGTGTTTTTGACACCCTTATCGCGTTACGTACGTAACGTGCCCTATCGTGAAAAAGACATCTTTTTACGTGTTTTTTTTTGGTCGCGCATGGTATCCACTCGTCAATGTAAGTGCCCCCGCCCCCCCCCCCCCCGGGTATGCGAAGCCCTGGAGCGGATTTTTTTTCTTCTTTTTTTTTCTCGCGAAGAAGAAAATGCTATGCTCTGGAGCGGCTTTCTTTGTTCTTTTTCTCAATAAGACAAAAATGCTATGCCTCGGAGCGGAAATTTGAATGTAAAATGGGGGTCCCCTCCGCGGCACACCCCCACTATGCATTATATACTGATTGCCCCCGGAGTCTCGCTCTCTCCAATCATTCTCTTGTTTGCATCGCCAAAGGCGTGGGATAGGCTGCGACCGCTTCGACTCTCCGAATCCGCATGCCCATAGTATACCTATTCAGAACATGTATTCACACGACACAACTAAAACAAAACGACAATTAATAAATAAATACTTGCCACTTTTAGTAGAGCGTATAAGCTCCAAAAATCACAAGAATTGTGCAAAATTTGACTAAAGCATGAAACTTTCACAAGTATTAGTATATGCCGTAAGATTTATTTTAAAGATGGGAGGTAAATTTGAAAATGCCATTTTCGGCCGTTGCCATGGCAACGGAATAATTTCTCAAAAATGACATACATTCCCATGTAAATGGTAAATAAACATGATATAGATGAATAAAATGATAACTTTTAAGCTTCCAATTGAATATATATAAAATTTAGAAACATTCAAAATCAACAAGTGAGTTCCAATTGGTCCGTTGCCATGGCAACGGCTTGTTTTTCCCCCGAAAAATAAAAATTTTGATTAAAAAAACGTTGTTTATCTTTAATTTTCCCTAATTTTACAGTGTTAAACAAAGATATTTTGGTTGCTAGATGTATAAATCATATCTCAAGCCATTGCCATGGCAACCAAATAAAAACTGATTTACAAAAATAACATGGTTGACAAGACAATGGGCAGGTGGAAAAATCAACTGGAATTGACTTTATATGTATGCTTTAGTTTTGACCCCTTCATTTGAACCAAAAATACAGTGAGTGTTCTGCATGAACTAATTGGAATGATACAGATTGATGTTGCCTTGGTAATACGTAAATTAAATAAAAAGAAACAATGTTGCAAAGAACCCGTTGCCATGGCAACAGCTTATTTTCCTCTAGAAAGGTAAAAATATTGATAAAAATGTAGAATACATGTATGATCATCATTCCATTTTCAATCATTTTTTTAGGTACTAATCGGGATATGCTTGTGACTAAATTTATAAATATAACATCTTAAGTCATTGCCATGGCAACCAGATAACATCTAATTAAAAACAACAACGACAGGGATGACAAGGTTATGGAAAGGTGAAAAGTACAATGAAAATTAACTTATATGTACATGCATAAGGTTTGACCTACTCAATTAATTTAGGGGAAATAATACAGTGAGTGTTCTGCATGAACTAATTGGAATGATACAGATTGATGTTGACTTGGTAATACTTGAATTAAATAAAAAGAAACAATGTTGCAAAGAACCCGTTGCCATGGCAACAGCTTATTTCCCTCTAGAAAGGTAAAAATATTGATAAAAATGTAGAATACATGTATGATCATCATTCCATTTTCAATAATTTTAAGGTACTAATCGAGATATGTTTGTGACTAAATTTATATATATATAAAACATCTTAAGTCATTGTCATGGCAACCAGATAACATTCAATTTAAAAAACAACAAAACAGGGATGACAAGGATATGGATAGGTGAATAATACAATGAAAATCACTTTTATGCATAAGGTTTGACCTACTCAATTATTTTAGGGGAAATAATAAAGTGTTTTTGCATGAACTAATTAGAATGTCCAACATTGATGTTGCCTTAGCAATACTTGAATTCCACGATAAATATCAATGTTGCAAATGACCTGTTGCCATAGCAACGGCTCATTTACACAAGAAAAGTACCAGTTTTGATTAGAAATATGACTATAGACTCTGATTTTTCTTTCATTTCTCCTAATTTTGTGATAAGAATTGATATGTTTGCTGTTAACATACAAAAAATATCTGAAGCCATTGTCATGGCAACCAAATTACATCGAATTTGAAAAAAAAACATAGTTGACAACACAATGGACAGGTGGAAAATACAATTAGAATTATTCTGTATATGCTTAAGTTTTGAACCCCTCATTTGAACATAAAGTATAGAATGAGTTCTGCAGGAGTTCTTTAGAAAGATAAAATTATGTTGCCTTGGTTACGCTTGAATTAAATTCTTTTTAAAATGTTGCAATGAGCTCGTTGCCATGGCAATAGCTTATTTCCCTGTAGAAAGGTAAATATATTGATAAAAATGTAGAATACAGACATGTATGATCATCTTTCCATTTTCAATTATTTTAAGGTACTGATCAAGATATGTTTGTGACTAGATTTATAAATATAACATCTTAAGCCATTGCCATGGCAACCCGATAACATCTATTCTTTTCAAAAACAACATGGATGACAAGGGTATGGAGACTATGGACAGGTGAAAAATTCACTTAATGTGCATGACCCCATTTTGGAGGCCATCTTGGATTTTTAACATATCATTCCATTGATTGTCCTTGTAACTTGTTCTAATGCATTGAAAAATGGTTTTATGATAATGGTTGAGACATCAAGATCATATTCCCCAGACAGATATTGAACAAACTATGTCCTAATTTATTATTTGACTCTTGTAACTATGGTTTAGACACCAGAATCACATTTCACAGGCGGATATAGAATGATCTACGTCAGATTTGATTAAAAACAGTCAATTTTAGACCCCATTTTTGTAAGTCACCTTGCGTTTTTTTACATACCAGACCAATGACTGTCCTTGTAACTTGTCTTAATGCATTACACGACCCTTTAAACTATGGTTTAGACAGCAACATAATATTCCCCAGACAGATATTGAACAACCAATGTTTATTTGTAAGTAACATTAGATATGGTTTTACAAAACTTTTTTTGTAAGCCATCTTGGAAATGTGGACATACTAGACCACTGACTGTCCATGTAGCTTGTCCTTATGTATTGACCCTTGAAATAACAAATCATATTCCCCAGACAGATATTGAGCAAACTATATCCTAATTTATTATTTGACTCTTGAAGCTATGGTTTCAACACCAAAATCATATCTCACAAGTGAATATAAAAGGAGCTATTCCATTTTCAAGTATCAGCAACCGTTTTAGAATAGTTTTTGGAAGCCATATTGGATTTTCAAACACACCTGTCATTGTAACTTGTCCTAATATTGTTAGACTCTTGAAACCAATGATTTAGGCACCAATATATCATCATCTAGGCCAATATGAAATGAGCTATGTACGCTTTAGGTATCAGCAACCATTCTAGATTCAATTTTTCGAAGCCATCTTGGATTTTTTGGACATTCCAAACCACTGGCTGTCCTTGTATTTGGCCAAATGTACTACTTGATCCTTAAAACCAATGAATAGAAACCAAATTAAAGCCATTTTATCAAGTAATGGATAAATTGTGGATTTTTAGCTCGCGGCAGCCAGTGAGGGCATCATCTTGGAACACCCTTGAGTGCTTAAATTATTTTTAACCTTTCAACCAGTAAGGGTATTTTTATCGTATTTGACCAGTCTACTTTTCATGTAAAATAACCAGTGAATAGATTAAACTTCGTGTTGAATAGATTCAAACGTTACTTTAAAAATTATCACAGTATTACAAAATTTTCTCCGTCAAAATCAGCAGTGTAATTTTGAGGGGGCCAGATATGACGTATCGAGCAAAATTTACTTTAAAATGTTCTCACCGAGCCAGCGACAGAGCAAAAAAAATCATTTTGTTTTTCATTTTGGGTACATTATTCGTAAAATAATATTTCATCCATCTCTCTTTCACTTTCTCTTTATTTTTTTTAGTAATTTTTTTTTTGGGGGGGGAGGAAGGGTTGCTAAATTACTGGGAATTTTCTTGAAACTTTCCATGGGAATAAATTTGACTTTTGTGGGAATTTTTTTAATTTTTGGCAATTTTTAGGAATTAAAAAAAAATGATGGGAATTTTTAAAAAGTAACAATTTTCTGATATTTATATGCAGGAAATAGGCATATCCTGGCAGATGATGCTTAATAGTGCTTTGCTATCATATTTCAAGCCAAGTATGCTAAAACAGTCAGACAAGGCATGATTTCAATGATCTCCATGTAAAAGATGATTTACTGTATTTACCTTGATTTGGATATCAAGACCATGTCGACTCCTTACATAGACCTAAGATTTTGAGTTATCAACCCCTATAATCCCCTTATATATTGATATGTTGAACAGCTTTAAAACACATTTCACCCCAAGACGCTTTCTTCAAAATGGCCGCCTGCGAATACTTTGAACGAAATTGTCCAGCATCGAGTTTCGGGCATTTATTTGAGCCCACAAAACTCTGATACGAGTTTTGTTGGTCTTATTTCGATGCCATGTATAATGAAACAAGATTATGCTTATCATTTAGCATTTTTATGTTCAGCACCCCCCTAAAAGGGGAAAAATAAATGAATAAACATATTTTTATCGATATTTGTACTTTTCTGGAGCCATTTGCAACATTGATATTCATCTTTATGTTCAGCATTACGAAAACATAAGTATTTTTGTCAACCTAATGGAACAATGCATAACACTTAATGTAACTCTTGTTCAAAATTACATGTAAAAGAGCAGGTCCAATCTTGTGCATATTAAGTTAATTTTATTGTATTTTCCGTCTGTCCATTATTTTGTCAGCTATAGGTTTTTGGGGTAAATTAAATGTTATGTTATTGCAATATTAATGCCTCAATATGTTTTTATAAACAACAAAAATGTACGCGTATCTTTGGCACCCTAACTTTAGTAAAAATAAATGAAATATAAGATTCTACTAGGTATTTTTTTAATCAAAGATGGTCTTTTCTGGAGGAAAAATGATCCGTTGCCATGGCAACCGAACACACATTTGCAAACATTGATATCATTAAGTTCAACCGTTACCAAGGCAGCATCAGTTTTATCATGCTATTGTACTCATGCAGAACACTCACTGTAATTTTTGTTCAAAACTTAATGACTGTTCAAACATTATGTAGATTAAGTAAAATTTTATTTTACATTCCACCTGACCATTATCATTTCGGCTCGGTGTAAAAATGGCAGAGGTAATAATGGCAGAGGTAAAAATGGCAGAGGTAATAATGGCAGAGGTAAAAATGGCAGAGGTAAAATTGGCAGAGGTAATAATGGCAGAGGTAAAAATGGCAGAGGTAATAATGGCAGAGGTCATAATGGCAGAGGTAAAAATGGCAGAAGTAATAATGGCAGTGGTAAAATTGGCAGAGGTAATAATGGCAGAGGTAAAAATGGCAGAGGTAATAATGGCAGAGGTAAAAATGGCAGAGGTAAAATGGCAGAGGTCATAATGGGAGAGGTAAAAATGACAGCTCTAGGTAAAATATGGCCAGCCGTAAACCCCCATGCAATGAATCAAAAAGCCCCCGCATGTACATAGATTAAATTAGAAGTGCATTTAACGGTTAGGCATTTCATCATATCATTATGTCTTTATCGGCCTAACAATGCTACGAATTCTTTGGAGGTGTACCGTGAAGGCTTTTTAAAAGAAATCAAACGAGAAATATTTTTTCATTCAATTCATCAGGAGCAAAATGAAACTGCACTATTCTCTTTCATCATTTTATGACATTTCTTTTTGTCTGGCTTTTTTTTTATAAAGTTTTGCCAGGTTTACCGATACAAAGAGGTGGAAGAGTAGAAATAAGAGAGGTGGAGAGACGGAGAGGGTTAGGGGTGGGGAAAAACATAGAGAACATAGCGGGGAAAGCTTAGACGTTGAAATTGTCACGAATGATTGGGGTTAAATATTATGTCCTTATTTGTATTGTCGTCTGTACTATTCTTTTTAGATATTTGAATGACAATAAGCATGCGCTCCCAGACTTGGCACTGAATATGTAACTGATTATGGAAATTAATAATCTTGCTTTGACTGGTAAACCAATTTGGGGTCGATCGAGGGGGACCATCTGGTTCAGATTCTTTGCATAAAAGAAGACCCTGAACCTTCTTTACCACTGCATCCAATATGATATAGACGGCTTGATGGTTATTACCCTTGGAAGCGGAAGTGCTGTTGGGTATTTTGTACACCATAAGCAGCACCGTCTTGGTAATTAGCTTGGTATGCTAAAAACATTGTTTATTATCTGATTGTTATTATTTTTGTTGTAATTCTATTTTCTGACCCAAAAGAATTTTTTGAGTCATTTTCCCCCTAACCAAATCCCCTTTGATTTTAGAGTGAAAACTTTTTTCTTCTCGGCTTTTTAACAAACCAGCACCCCATATCTCTTTCATTTTTGCTTATGCCATCTTTATCTTTGCCATTTTCAACTCCGCCATTTTTTACACTATTAGAAAATTTATACTTAAAAAAAAAATTGCTGCAACAGAGTCTGGAGAACACCTGTAATCTCACTGCACTGTGTAATCCTACATGCATGCATTTGTATAAACTTACAGAAAATTGGTATTCTGTGCATGTACCCTTACAAATTTATTGTAATAAAACTGTTTTCCCTTTTTTAAAAAACATACCTGTTCTGTAAAATTGTAGCACAATTATGGAAAATCCTCCTGTTATTATAATCTTCAAAATTTTTTTTTTTCTGTAAAACCTGTTTTTTTTTTATTTTTCTTCTGTAGAATCTACTGTTTTTTTCCAATAGTGTACCTCGGCCACTTTTACCTCTGCTATTATCACATCTTCCATTTTTTTTTACTCTTGTCATTTATGTCTCTGCTATTTTTATCTCTGCTGTTCTTACCTCTGCCATTTTTACCTCTGCCATTTTTACCTCTGCCATTTTTACCTCTGCCATTTTTACTTCTGCCATTTTTACCTCTGCCATTTTTACCTCTGCCATTTTTACCTTTGCCATTATTACCTCTGCCATTTTCACCTCTGCCATTTTTACCTTTGCCATTATTACCTCTGCCATTTTTACCTTGCACCATCATTTCAACAGTGTAATTTTTTGTATTTATAAATTACATCTTAATCTCAATGGCTGAAGATGTTATCTACATATTAACAAGAAGCATATATGCTTAGCACCCTAAAATTAGGTGAAATGAAAGAAAAATCTAATTTTACCATGTTTTTGTTTATCAAAGTTGCTTATACTTTTCTGGGAGGAGGGGAACATTTGAATTACTAATATTTATCATTAAATTCAAGTATTACCAAGGCAACATCAATTTATTATTCTAATGAACTCATGCAGAATACTTAGTAAATTTTTTGTCCAAAATTAAATGACTGGCCAAACCTTTCACACATTGAGTTACATTGTATTTTCCACCTGTCCATGATATTGTCATCCAAATTAATATTTTTGTAAATTAGATATTATTTGGTTGTCATGTCAATAGCTTTAGATGTTATTTAAACATTTTGCACCAAACATATCGATGTTTAACACACTAAGATTAGGGGAAATGCAAGAAAAAAAATATATAGTCCTTTTTTAATAAAAATTGGTACTAAATGATCCTTTGCTATGGCAACAGGCCATTTGCAACATTGATTTTTATCCTTGAATTCAAGTATTACCAAGGCAACATCAATCTGAATCATTCCAATTAGTTCATGCAGAACACTCACTGTATCATTTCCCCTAAATTAATTGATGAGGTCAAACCTTACGCATGTATATATAAGTTAATGTTTATTGTACTTTTCACCTATCCATAATCTAGTAATCCCTGTTGTTTCTTTTTTAAAATTAGATGTTATCTGGTTGCCATGGCAATGACTTAAGATGTTATATTTATAAATTTAGTCACAAACATATCTCGATTAGTACTTAAAAAATTATTGAAAATGGAATGATGATCATACATGTATTCTACATTTTTATCATTTTTTTCCTTTCTAGAGGGAAATAAGTTGTTGCCATGGCAACGGGTTCTTTGCAACATTGTTTCTTTTTATTTGATTCAAGTATTACCAAAGCAACATCGATCTGTATCATTCCAATTAGTTCATGCAGAACACTCACTGTATTATTTCCCCTAAATTAATTGAGTAGGTCAAACCTTATGCATGTACATACAAGTTAATTTTCATTGTACTTTTCACCTTTCCATAACCTTGTCATCCCTGTTATTGTTGTTTTTAATTAGATGTTATCTGGTTGCCATGGCAATGACTTAAGATGTTATATTTATAAATTTAGTCACAAGCATATCCCGATTTGTACCTAGAAATGATTGAAAATGGACTGATGATCATACATGTATTCTACATTTTTATCAATATTTTTACTTTTCTAGAGGGAAATAAGCTGTTGCCATGGCAACGGGATCTTTGCAACATTGTTTTTTTTAATTTAATTCAAGCATTACCAATGCAACATAAAGTTTTACCTTTATAAAGAACTCCTGCAGAACACTTTCTGTAGTTTTGGTTCAAATGAGGGGGTCAAAACTAAAGCATACAGATTGAGTCAATTCCAGTTGATTTTTCCACCTGCCCATTTTCTTGACAACCATGTTATTTTTGTAAATCAGTTGTTATTTGGTTGCCATGGCAACGGCTTGAGATATAATTTATACATCTAGCAACCAAAATATCTTTGTTTAACACTGTAAAATTAGGGGAAATTAAAGATAAATCATATTCTACAACTTTTTTTAATCAAAATTTTATTTTTCTGGGGAATAACAAGCCGTTGCCATGGCAACGTACCAAATGGAACTATCTTGTTGATTTTGAATGTTTCTAAATTTTATATATATTTAATTAGAAGCTTGAAAATTATCTTTTTTTTTCATCTATATCATGTTTATTTACCATTTACATGGGAATGTATGTCATTTTTGAGAAATTATTCCGTTGCCATGACAACGGCCGAAAATGGCATTTTAAAATTTACCTCCCATCTTTAAAATAAATCTTACGGCATATACTAATACTTGTGAAAGTTTCATGCTTTAGTCAAATTTTGCACAATTGTTCGGCTAATCCGCTCTACTATTTGAACTTTGTACATATATCATATCTGTCTTGAATTTATTCATTTTGTGCAATTATTTCTTCAGTACGATTATAATTGCATTATTTATTCAGTACGATTATAATTGCATTATTTATTCATCTTATCATTTCCGTACGCAGATTTTTTTTTACCAGGGGCACATAAGTAAAATGAGAAACTCGAGGGAGCAAAGTGATCGAACTCGTCATGGGGATAACGTTCCATTTTAAAGTGAAATTGAAAATACCGTGCACTCTGTTGATGAATTTCAGTAAAGAAATGCCAGCGCCCCCCCCCCCCTCCCCACTGCATACGGCCATGCATTTAATCTAATTGTTGGCAGTGATTCGACACTTCCTTAGTTGGATCTACCTCTTCAGTGACGTACAGTCATTGAATAATCTTCTAAGAGCACCTCTTTTATCTAAACCCTCCAATTACTCATATTCCATTAGAATATTATCATTGTTGATCAACGGATACACCTTGTAATTAATTTTGACAGAGAACCTTTGTCATACAAAGGATAAAATCTAAAAAAAAAGTAAAATAAAAAAAGCTACGACAAAACTGAATTGCTCAAACGTACACTGCCACTGAGACACGTTGACGGTACGGGTACATTTTGCTTGCTAAAGAGAAGACAATATTGAATTAGTATACATGATTTTGTCAAACTGATCACAAGCGGATTCATACTTTCAGGATATTATATAATGGAATACTAATGTGCAAGACATTTCAATGGAAACAGTTGTCAAGGTAAGGGTTATATGCCTTTTCATTTATTGTTATTATCATTATTATTATTATCATCATCACCATCATCATCATTAGTAGTAGTATAGTAGTAGTGGTAGAAGTAGTAGTAGTAGTAGTAGTAGTAGTAGTAGTAGTAGTAGTAGTAGTAGTAGTAATATTATTATAAATTTGATTTGCTTTGCGATCACTAAAAACAGTGGCATAGCATTGCGAAGCTGTGCGTTTCGGGAGGGGGTGGGGCTACCCCATGGAGATCTCCGTGATCATGCCGAACCCGGGCTACAGAGGGGAAGACAAGAGGGGTGAGTTTCGCACCCCCTCTCCCCCCCCCCCCCCCCTTACTCCTCGCTTATTTTCTTCTACACGTCCCCCTCTCCCCTCCCAGCATCCTATGTTCGCGTCGTTCAGTTTTACTCATGTATAGAGTCATGTATCAACTAACAACCTTCTCATTTTCCCAAGCACCTGCTCAATCTTCTCCCGGTCCCTTGACATGCTGAAAATCTCATAACACAATCTATTATTAAGTATATAATCTTATAACAACCGGAATCAAGGAGCGTGAAATCGAAACGACTTGATGGTCTGTTGGTATAATAAACAGCAACCGGACTTCTTCCAGAAATCTTGGGTTATTGTTCTATATCATTCTTATTATTATTATTATCATTATTATCATTATTATTATAATTATTATTATTATTGTTATTATTATTATTATTATTATTATTATCATCATCATCATTATTATTATCATCATCATCATTACTATTATCATCTTAATTCATTTTGTTTCTTCGGGAAGGGGTAAACGAAATCTAAAATCACCCCAAACTATCGATACATGACCGTTTTTTTTTAGTTGTTTGATGTTTTTAGGAAGAGTCTGTGTTGTTCTGTGACCTTTCCTGCATCAACCGAATTTTCGACGCGACACAACTGAAAACACTTGAGACACGCATAACACTGAAAATATCATAAAAATCAAACGTAAAGTAAGCAAGTCATGGCATTTTAAATGTTCGGTTTTTCACAAGACAGTTATATGCACAACTCAATGATATGCAAAAGAGAGAGTCAATAATGTCCCCCACTCACTATTACTAAAAAAAAAACAAGGAAAGAAAGAAAAGAAAAGGTAGAAAATAAATTTTTAAAAATGAAAAAATAAAACATTATCAGTTTGCTTACCCCAAACCAAATACACCCTCCCCCCCCCCCCCGAAATAATCAAGGTCTCGAATGTGACAACGTTGATTTAAAAAAATTTAAGGTCAAACAATCAAGGATATTATCTGGGATACTGGAAAAAAAATGTGCGTTTGCAATAATTAGTTCTGGGTTTTGGGAGGCACAAATTTTTATTTCGAAAATGGTATGGTCTTGAGCACTGATGGATCCAGGGAAGGGGCATCACCGGCCCTGCCCACCCCCCCCATGAGAGGCACAATTATAATTTGTAATGTAAAAATGCCGAAGTGTGCCCCCCCATTGGCGGCGGAAGCCAATAAATTTAGGGGGTGTCCACCTGAAAAAAAAAAAAAGATCATCAACCTAAATTTTAGGGGGGACAACACACGTTTGAGGGGGGGCCACGTGAATTTAGGGGGGACGCAGGAAAAAAATTGACAAGCTTCCGCCGCCTATGCCCACCCCCTTTAGAAGTGAAGACTTTTTTCCCCCTTGTCAAATTTTTCGTGGACGAAACCCCCCCCCCCCCCACAATTTTTTGTTAAAACCTTTTTTTTGCTATTTTTTATTTTTCCTAGGAAAAATGCAATAATTATAATAATGCCTTCCCTCCTTCGAAAAATCCTGGATCCGCCCCTGTCTTGAGTTGTAAAAAAATTATTTTTGTAATATAATTGGGAGCCAAATCATGGAGGATCTTAAACATCATTGCTTAAATGTGAAAGTTTTGCCTAGACTTTATAGTTTGCCCTTTCATTATTTCATGAATTTAATCACAAAATTGTTACTGATTATTTATACTTAGGATAATTCTTCCAGCTCTATTTATCAACTTTTGTAGCTGATCTGTATATTTGTCATAGGAAGATTGCCATATTATATCAGCATAATTCAAGTTGGGCAGTATAACACTCTAAAATATAATTTTCAAATTTTTCCTATTGATAAAATGTCTTAATCTACGGAGGAACGAAATCATACGACCCACCATTTTCACTTGGGTGGTTAACATGAAAATCCCATTTCAGCATGTTTCAGTAATGAATCAATATACACACCCAAATATTTCAGCGAAGATATTTGTTTGATGGTTTGATCATCTATTCTTCAATGTAGTCCATTGTGTTTTAAGCACCCATCTATCTAGAATGAGCAACTCTCTATTTAACGTTGATTGAACCATATGGCATGTATAGGGGATCTTTATGAGAAAATCAGTGTCATCTGCATATCATGCATATAGATGGATGTTGCATAACTTGAAAGCAGTTGGTAAATCATTTATTTAAAAAAATCTATAAAAAGCAGCGGACCAAGAATCGATCCTTGTGAACCCCTTGCCTGATTGGCAATTCTTCAGAGTTGCAGTTATGAATACATGTTACATTTTTTTTCTATCTGAAAGATAGCTTTGAAACCAGTTCAATTTCGTATCTTTAATCCCAGCTCTTTTAAGTTTTTTCAAGAAGACATTGAATGTTTACCATGTCGAAAGCTGTTTGAAGGTCAACGAAGACCACATGCATGTATTTTCCATCATCAAGGTTTATTAACCAATCATGAAGTGGGTTTTTCTCAGAGTCTCTGCTTCTTGTTTGTGTTCAGACTTCCTTACTCCAAACTTCCTTGCAGTTTCTCCAATATACACATCGTTGCAATCTTGGCAAGGATTTTTAGTCCTCAGCTGATCCTTTGCCATTCGGATTGATTAAGAATGTCCTGAGTTTCGCGAGAGGACGCATAGTGGTGGATACATTGTACTTGTTACAGGCAAAAAGAGACTTTGTAAAGTATTAATTATATGAGTTTTCCATGTACGTATTCATAAATTGATTTGTAAAGATATAATGTATTTGATGTATGTATTTTATTTTGTATATGACATTATGATTTGAAGTTGTTAACGAATAAAAACTTCTTAATACAAAAAACAAAATCACTAAGATTTGACTTCTTTTGTGTCTCGGGCTTCCGGCTACTGGCTTCATCCGTTCTTCTGTCTTCTGCTAAAGACTAGTCTGGATAGGCCCCGGGGGGGGGCACTCGACCAAAAAAGTGGTAGGGGTGTGCCGCGGGCGAGGCAAAAAACGGGGGCCTTGGAGCGGGCTTACTGTAAAAAGGAGGGTCCTCGGAACGGGCTTCGGAACTACAAATGTTTGTGAAAACGGGGGTCCTTGGAACGGATCTCCAGCGTGTGAGTGCGTATATGCATCCCTATGGAACGGGCAATAGTGCATGACGCAGCTAGCGCGGCCTCCGCCGGGTGCGCTCGCGCTGAGGCGATGGTCGAAAAGCGCTCTACGGCCGCTTTTCACCAAAATTGCAGCTCATTATAAAGCAGATCAATGCGATCGGAACGGCGTAACGAAAAATGCGAAGCTTTGGAGCGGATTTCTTTCTTGTTTTTTTTCTCGATAAGAAGAAAATGCCATGCCTTGGAGCGGCTTTCTTTGTTCTTTTTCTCAATAAGACAAAAATGCTATGCCTTGGAACGGAAATTTGAGTGTGAAAATGGGGGTCCCCTCCGCGGCACATACCCACTATGCATTACATATTGAGTGCCCCCCCCCCCCCGGGGGATAGGCACATTTCTTCAGACTATTTTTGGTGAAGCCTTCTTTAGTCTTAACATCATCTGGTTTTGAGATGATGTTATGTGCCCTAGCTGCCAAGGAGAGTGCAGTAGACTCCAAGTTTCTGATGGAGAGGTGATGTGAAGTGAAGTGCAGATATTGACGGGGGTGTGCTTTCTTCATGAACACCGAGAGCTTCATGCTCCCATCTTCTCTTTTCACTTTTCCGGTGTCCAGAAAAGGGATTGAGTTATCTTCCTCCAATACATGTGTGAATCTGATTCTCCCCGTTGGGTCTGCAGGATTCAGGTGTTCCTTAAGCTGATCCACACACCCTTCTTTCACAATTGCCAGCACGTCGTCGAGTCGTCTCCCAACTGCCAAAGTCTAGGTTTATGGCAGAAGGTACTGTAGACAGGTGCTATTTTCCAAGTTCTCCATAAATAGGTTGACCACAATCATGACAATGGAAGAGACTGGACTCCCCATGGTTGCTCCAAAGTTTTGAAGATATATGCCTATATCGAATTTGAAGTACGTAGTAGTGAGGACAAATCCTAGGAGCTCAACATTATTTTCAAAAGACAACTTGGACCTTCTTTCAGTGTGTTGTCAGAAAGACTGTCTCTTACTGCATCCAAAGCCTGATCAATAATGGAGTGTTAGTGACTCACTTCATCGAAGGAAACTAACAGTTCATCCTTATCCAAAGTCAGATTGGTGATTTCCTCTGCAAACTCCTACGAATTTTGGACATGATGGTCTGACTTACCACCAACGGGCTACAATGTCTGCGAGAGATCTGGAGGTGAGTGAATCGAAGCAATGTCTTGGGAGTGCAATACAAGCAGGGAATATTTTCCTCCGTGGGATAGAGGTATTCATATTGCCTCTGTGAAGTCTTCTCCTTGTCCCCCAACAATTTCAAAATAAACATTAGTTTTCTTTTGTACGTAGAGGTAGTTTCCGATGTTTTCTGATCACTAAGTAATGCAATAACCTTCGATTTGTAGTCCCCGTGCCCAAATGTACAGTGGCTCTCCACTTTAGGCAGGTAGTATGCCCTTGTTGTTTGCAATTTAAGCCCTTCAAAGCTTGCCTCTCCTCCTTGATGGTGTTCGACTGAGGGGGCTTGGCATTCTTAAAGAATGCCTACAACATAATCCCATAAGAGACTGGCTAGTTGATTATTCACTTCTTTAGTTGCCTGCTCTGTTGCAACAATACACTCCTCAACAGCGATCTTGTTAGGGGCAACCGCGAAATTTAAGCCCTTGGCAAGTAGAAATGTTTCTGCTGAAGAGAGTTTGTATTTAGACACATTGATGACCCATTTCTTGAGTTGCGATCCAGTCAGATCAATATCATCCTTCTTTTGACGATGATATCGATTAATCAAATGCTGAAGTTTAGACTCATGTTTCTCTTTGGAGCCGAGTAAAAAGTCTTAACACAAACAAGAAGCAAAACCCACTTCACAAGATCGAGGAAGAAGGAGGCCGCGGCCGAGTCAACGGTTTCGATGTCAGCTATCAGTGATCACGTAGCCCCAAAGGAACCACACGATAAACTGAAATAAGAGCGAAATCCTAGCTAGAGATGACAATAAATACCCAAGATGGACCAGGGATGCCGTTCACATCCAGAAGAACCAGGCACATTCCATGTTTTGGATTCCGGTGACCCGGGTTCGATTCCAAATCAAGAGGTGGGCTAGTGCCCTTTGGTAAGGCATTTATCCTCATTACCAGGTCCCTCGGAGAGGACCTTAAGCCGTTGGTCCCCTGGATGCTTGTCAACAGGCATTCGTGCTTTCCTAGCAGTCAGGTAAAAACTCTCGGTACATGTATAATGAACCGAGACGCTGGACAATACAAACTTTCTAGTACGTACATTCCCATTCTTACGGACTGCCGCGCTACATAATTATTCTGGCGCTACCGATGCTACCCCATCTACGATGCGTCAGCGCTAGTCTGAAAGAGCCTGCAAAATGAGTAGGCCAAAGCTTTAGTTAGCTCACATATCAAAATTGATTTTGGAAAAATGAAAATGTGTTCCATATGAGTTCTACCAATCAGATGAATCTCTTTACGTCTATCAGTGATACTTGATATTACCCTGATTTAACCGCACTGTACTGCACTCGACTAAGGTATTGTTATTATCATTATTCTGTTTCTGTTTAAGAGGTTTTTTATAGACATTAATCATAATTATGACATGAGCTTTTCTTGTTGTTCTGCTCTGAAGCGCATTGAGAATCGAATCAATATAGAAAGTGCGCTATACAAATCTTATGTATTCTTATTATTTTTATCATTATAATTATTTACTATTATTTTATTATTATCATATAATAATGTACATGATGATGGTTGTAGATGTTAATTATGTTGATGATGGAGATCGGTATGGTAATAATGTACATGATTATGGTTGGAGATGTTAATCATGTTGATGATGGAGATCGGTATGATAATAATGTACATGATGATGGTTGGAGATGTTAATTATGTTGACACTGTCAATCACGACTAAACATAGGAATTGATGAGAATGATATAGCACTCAATGCAAACTTGTATTTGAAACAAAACACAAGGATACGTTTTGAGACAGGACTTTCAGAACCAGTAAATATACAGAGAGGTGTTAGACAGGGATGTGTCTTATCTCCATCCCTTTTCAACGCCTATATACACAGACTTCAAAGATTTAGATAATATGACAGGTTTAAATAAGGTAGGCGGGATTTGAGTAAATACACTGCGCTATACAGATGACACAGTCCTTTTGGTTGAAAGTAAAGAAGATCTACAGTCATTAAAGATGAACGTGAACAATTTGGCCTGAAAATAAACATCAAGAAGACAAACGATGGTTATCTCAAGAAAAACAGAAATACCGGGCGCAGATATTGTGACAGAGGGAAAGATGGTGGAACAAGTCAACAGTTTTAATACCTGGGTCAGCAAATGACAGAGGATGGAAAATGTGAACAAGAAATTAGATCTGCCTTGCAAAGATCACTTTCTCAAAACTTTGCAAACTTCTCATCAACCGGAATATAAGCAGTAACCATGGTAACACACGATTGCGCCTCATCAATTGCTCTGTGTGGTCCATTTCAGTACGGCAGTCAGACATGCATGGGCAAGGAAAGAAAATCAAACGATGATGTCCTGAAACTAATGGATGACAGTGTCAAAAGCCTTTGTATAGTCAATAAAACTTTCATATATGTCCTTGTTCATTTCGAAATATTTTTCAGCAAGTATTTTGGGATTGAAAATGTCTTCCCTGGTGCCACTATTCTTTCTGAAGCCAGCTTGTTCTTCTCCTATGTCATATCATAAAATACAAAAAATAGCGGGTGATGCCATGGGTCGCCTCATTTGCAAACCGACCAGGATGTGCATATAACTAGAATTAGCATTGTTTAACATTAATTGGTTCTGTCAAGTTTTACATTGTTGTCAATTCTGTACAAATTGAAAAAAAAGTATAATTCGAACAATAAAAAAACGAAAGAAAAAGTGAGTGATGGACATCATCGACTCTTTCATTTGCACATCACTATGCTGTGCATGTAACTGTTTTGTGAAATTAAGCGAAACTTCAAAATGTCATAACTTTCTTATTTTACCTCCGATTTTGATGAAATTTGCAATGTTATCCTAGTTGCATTTTTCCCTTCTCATTCAAACCCTTTAACACAGAATTACACGAATTTTATGACAAAGTACTTTCTCAAAGCTGGAGTAAATGATAAACATGAACCATTCAATAAAAAAAATTGCTAATAGATTATAAAAAATGGTAATGAAACAAAAATCATATTCTTCGAGTCCTCATTATTGATGGGTCAGAATCTAGAGATGTCCATATAATAACAATAGGCCTATAGTTAAAAAAAAACGTGATCAGAAAGGGAAATAGAGACAGGCAGAAAAAAGGGGAGAATTATGTCAAAGACTAGAAAGTTATTACTTTGTTTGCTGAACGATGGAATGATCGACACTAGTGCCAGCGAAGAGAGTGTATGCGCTTGCATTATTTAGATATACACTCTTAAAAATATTGGGTAAAAATGCTCCATGATGGTAATTATGTATCCAACCAACATTGGGCATTTCTTTTGGGCATTATTATTTATCCAGTGTGATGAAAATTTGCTCATTCTAAAGTAATTTCTGCTTATTTTTTAACCATACTGGACAATATGCTTCCCGCATTGTGTAAAATACTGCCCAAAATTGGTTGGATACATAATTACCCTCGTGCTGGTTAAAATTTTGCCCAATATTTTTTACAGTGTACAAGAAATTCTTAACACTCTAAAAAAAATATTGGGTTGGGTTTAAGTGCTCCATCAGGCTAATTATGTGTCCAACCAACATTGGGCATTTCTTTTGGGCGTTTTTAGTTATCCAGTGTGATGAAAATTTTACCAAAATGCTGCTACTTTACTAGAATCTCCATAGCATTAGTAATTGCAGTATTCAAATGTTCATAACTTTCTCATTATTTGTCAAATTTTTCTCAAATTTTTGTTGATCTGTTTCTTTGATTTTTTCTGTTTTCACACAAGCTACCTTGATGTAAAGGTTTCATTGTCCTTTAACAATTGAAAATATAGCTGTACTTGTTTAGGGGTTCAATTCAGGGAATACTTGCCAAGAGTATCATTTTTCTTCCAATATTTGTTAAGAGTAGGGTTTTACACGCCAATACTTGTTAAGGGGTGCATTTTCAGAATGTAGAAAGTACGTGTTTAGCGTGCTTTTCGAGACCCTAAGTTATAATTCATAAGCATATTTGACCATTTCCATTATATTTCAACTAACAGAAGGTGAAATGTGTGATTTTGTGATTTTCTGAAATTATATCTGATATAAAATTATATCTTGCGAGAAACGGGATGATATTTTTAGATTCGACTGGTTAAGTTGAAAACAAGTCATTATTGTCTGATGATCTACATGTGATGCTACCTGAAAAATCTTCATTATAATAGAGGAAAGCATATAATTGCTGGAAAATTGAACTTTTTTTTATATAAGTAGACAGGTATTATTGACAATGCCAATGGCAAAATGCTAGCTCACAAAATAATAATAAAACAGTCTTTCCAGATTTCTCGAATCTCTGCCATTTTTGTTTTTTCTTATGCTAACTCACTGTGCCGAAAACCGCAAAGACGATTTCATGTAAATTCGTCTTGTATGTCTTAGTTGATTCTTAAAGTTAACGCATTTTTCTGTTTATTCACAATCATGTTTAGGTATTCTGAGATGAAGCGATATACTCAATACTGCTTCTTATTTCTCTCTGCAATTATTGGAATCATTGGGTACGAGTGGTTCTGGGGAAACCAAGAATTTAGGATACTGGATCGTCTAAGAGAAATCAAACCTCGGCCTAATGGAACGGTAAGTCTGGTGAAAATTCTTTAAGAGGTTTGAGGATGGATTCATTTTTTTCAGTCCCCGAGTAATCCTCCAATTTTCAGTATGCTAAATGTACAAAGTGAGTATAAATGCTTCTTAAAAAATCGAATTTAGACAGCCAATATAATGCTGTTGTTATTTACATAATTCAAAATGATTGCTTTCAGAAATATTGTATTTTACGCGTTTAAATAGGCGTATTACATCTCTTTCCTCTCTGTAATCATTAACTGCTGATGGACATTCTTTATGCAGCATCCTGCTGTTGATACAAGCGGAGAAAGAAGAACTTTTTGTACACGGTGATTGACGTACAACATCTATTATTTCCAAAAAAAAACAATAATCATTGAATACAGCAACTTGAGAAAGCATAATATTATGAAAAGTCCACTCCTCGTCTTAGTTTATATTGCTTCCCTGTACCACTGACACCATGCATGACTCAATAAGTTAATTTGTTATTGAAACCATGGACCTATTATGAGCATACTCTACACAAAGAACTTCCAGGGCACTTTTAAACAAAAAAAACGTGAAAACTGAAGAAAAAAATTCTTATATCCGACAGTGGTCTTATTAACTAATTTACTCTCTCAGACCACTGTCTCGTTGGATGAAGGTTGCCCTTGTGGTGGCATTGCCTTCCAATTGTAAACTGCATGCATGGAATCCTTGTTGGCTGATTATTAGCGTCACCATGGTATAGTTGCCATTGTATGGCGAAGTAATAAAGTGTGACTTTAATGCAACGGGATCACAGTTTAATTTGATGTCTTGATAATTTAGTTAATTTCTATTTATGTTTATCTCCTTTTTGTCGTTCTGCATAGCAGAGCGGGACTATATTATGCGCCGCTTTTCCGACGACGGCGGCGGCGTCGTCAACATCAAATCTTAATGAAATGTCATCATAACTTAAAATTTACATGGGCTTAGTTCATGAAAATTAAGCATAATGGTTATCAGGTATTATTATAGAATGGATGAGAAAATCCCTGCAATCTGATTGGTTGAGAGCTATGCAATTAAAATTTTTACTGGGCTGCATGAACGATATCCCGATAATCAAAACGATATCCACTGTGAACAAGCTATCGCCCAAAAAGGTCATATCTATGTTGTCCAGGGTTATCAAAGAGTTTGCAATACATTTTGGAATTTTCATGGATCCGGTAAATAAATCATGCGGCCGGTAAAAAAAATCATGCGTCCGGTTTATTCAATATTTTTTCCATTCTAAACAGATGATGCATGGGTTTCTTTCGTGGGTCAGTGGAACGGTGTGCACGCGGTAACTTTGGCATTATGGTCTAAACCATGCCAAAGTTACCTTGTGCACACAAATCCTACTGACCCACTCTAACCCATGCATCATTTGTATACTAAACATCCTTCAAGAGTTTTAGGTAACATGACCAAGGTCAAATGTCATTGAAGGTCAAAGAACTTAGACCATATTGGAATCAAAATCTCAACCGAAGATTAAGTTTTTGAAATGTCTTCATAACTTATAACTTGGATACACGGGCAATCACGTATTACTTAAAATTCTACCTGAGTTTCAGGTCATACGAACAAGATCAAAGGTAATTTAGGGTCAATGAACTTTGGCAATGTTGGGGATATATATTGATTTCCATCATAACTTTGAAAAATTATGGATCTGGTTCGCGAAACCTGGACATAGGAGTAATCAAGCCACACTGAACATCCTTTGTGAGTTTCGGGTCACATGACCAATGTCAAAAGTCATTTATGGTCAATGAACTTAGATTATATTGGGAGAATCTTAACCAAGGTTAAGTTTTTTCTCTATATGATTATTCTGAAAGTTCATGAAGCTTGGACATAAGAGTAATTAAACATCACTGGGCATCCTGTGTGAGTTTCAGGTCACCATGACCAAGTTCAATGAATTTTGTTGAATTGCCATCATAGCTGAAAGTTTATGGATCAAGTTCATGAAATGTTGACACAAGGGTAATCAAGTATGACTGATTTCGTTGGTCACGCGATCAGGGTCAAATGTCATTTAGGGTCTTTGAACATAGTATTTTATCATCATATGAATGGTGTTTTTTATGAATGATTATTCTACACTCGTTTTTAAAGCCAACACTGCTGCTGTATAGAATCGCCGCGAATGCAGGCGAGACTGCCAGGCGCTCCACTTGTTTGTTTTATATTTTGTTTTAATTCTTGTTTAATTTTGTCTTTATTCTATTTGTTATTTTGTTCATGTTATCTGTTACCAATAAGTTTTTGTAGGCAAATAGCAACTATTGTGTAAGTGAGGATGTGAATGTGTGTGAAAAAAAATAAAAGAATAAAAAATAAAAATAGAAGTAATTATTTTTTAAATGTGTGTGTGTATTTCTCTCTCACTCTCTTTCATTAGGGAGGTTCACATTATACGAGCTATGCATTTATAAATGAATCCCCCATTTCCACTTGCAGATCCATTATTCTTTCATGGGGAGGGGGCATTTTGTAAGGAAAAAATTTGACAACTTAAAAAAAAATCATTTTCACTACAAAATCGCGGTCATTTCTTGAAGGAAAAATGTGATAGCCCCCCTCCCAAAAAAAATAAATAAAATAAATAAGAAGATCGCATGCAGTCGCTTACGCATAACACATTCCAGTAAACACAAAAATATGCCTCTCGAAAGTGCATGGATCCGCCCTTTCATACAGATTTTCAACTTTATTCAATTTCATGGGCGATCCCCTGTATGTCATGCATGGCGGATTTGGAAGGGTGGTTCCACAGCATCAACCGGTGCCTTTATTGTAGGTAAAAATTGCAACACATTACATAACATAATTTCAAATATTATTAGGAAAAGTATGTGATTCACTTGAAGAATGCTTTGCAGAGATAATGAACCTATATGCGGAAAAACGGTATGCTTGCGAATTAATAAATGTGCATGTTGTTTATCTAAATTCTAGAGACGTTTTTTATCTCACCTGCGAATTATATTGCGCGAAAAATATTTTCCAGTGACAAAGTGCCTAAACGATCATGGCTATTGCGAAGATAAATGATCGTAACATTAAATGATTTGAATCGGTATTTGAATTCTCTAATTTAAATGCTGAGGTTCGAATACCAATATAGGCAAGCATTTGATATGATTATATTTCTCCCATTTTGATAAAAACAAAATTGAGGCTGGACTTTGGGCCAAATACAGGTAGCTTTAGTCACATTCGCAGTTACAAAAAATTTAATTGAATATCCTGTAAATCCGACGGACTTGCCTGGCATATACCTTTCCCCTGGCAGACCGTCGCTCCGCTCCCCCCAGTGTACCGGTTTTTTCATTCATCAGCATTGCAAGTATATGAGATAAAACAATCAGACAATTAAAACATTGAAAATCTGATCAAAATCGAACAAGGAATAACAAAGTTATGGCGTTTTGAAGATTTCCACTCTTCCGGTGAAACAGTTTGAGGCATGTATTCATGGATATTCCATGAGCAAACTGATGATATCATATTCCCACTTGTTCTTTTGTATTTTGTTAAAAGAAATTAGGTTTATTCATCTTTTTTCCTCCAACAACTAAGAAATGGATTGACAACTGAACTAGTGCATTAGATATTCATAGCTGCAACTCATCTTATTATAAGGGAGACGTGTCATTCGGCTCGGTGTAAAAATGGCAGAGGTAAAAATGGCAAAGGTAAAAATGGCAGAGGTAAAAATGGCAAAGGTAAAAATGGCAGAGGTAAAAATGGCAAAGGTAAAAATGGCAGAGGTAAAAATGGCAGAGGTGAAAATGGCAGAGGTAAAAATGGCAGAGGTAAAAATGGCAGAGGTAAAAATGGCAAAGGTAAAAATGGCAAAGGTAAAAATGGCAGAGGTGAAAATGGCACAAAGGTAATAGTGGCAGAGGTAATAATGGCAGAGGTAAAAATGACAGAGGTATAAATGGCCAGTCTTTAATAACCTCCCCATGCCAAAAATCCAAAAGCCATTCCATGTACAATAGATTAAATAGGAAAGAGAAGAAAATCAGAATTATAATGTTTGAGTAATGGAAAGGGTAACATTTTAAAATCACACTGTAAATTTTCTGCACCAAATTGATGACACCTGATTTGGTTTTTCTTAATTTATTCATGGACGTACATGCACAGCTTTCTCATGTTAAATCACTCTTCAAATAATCAAATTTGAAGCACACTCTGGATCCCAAGTTTTATACTTAATTCATTAAAGGGGAAATTCACCCTGACATAAAGTTTATGGAAAAAATAGCAGGAAATAATTAAAATTATATTGTTTAGGGTTTAAGGGAATCCATCAAAGATTTAAAAAGCTATTAGAATTTTAAATTTTAATGGTGACGTCATTTACGAGCATTTTTTTCAAATCTGGTGTTATAAAAAATATCAATGCAATCTCAATTTAAAAAAATGAAAATGTTTTTTATTGTTTTTTAATTTCAATTATTTCATTTTCAACACGTCGAAGTGGTCGAAATAATTACAATGAACTTATACAGACAATATAAATTGAGGCATGTACAATATATGATATTTTTTCCATAAGTAAAACAGAGCAAAGTATTATTTGTTAGCAAAATATCATTATAAAATAAAATTCAAAGAAGATGGAGGGATCCACTAAAAGCATTGCTTGTATTGTGTGGACCCCTCTAAATAATTATTGTAGTATATCAGTATATAAATCATTTCACATCCGCTCCTGAAAGACTTTTTAGCAATCATGAACCACTGATTAAAACTTAACGTCACAGATCAAAAAACTCAAACTTCTAAAAACTTACTTAATCTTTTTTTCTTCTATTTTTACAGTAAATAATTTGGTGAATTTTACCTGCAAAACAGGTCGATATAATGGTACCTAAGAAAAGCCTACAAGTTTGAATTAAAATCCTTGATTTGCTACAGATTTCCAGATTCATGCGGTAACTATTACCATAGAAATTAGTTTAGGAACCTGCCATCCACTGGACTAGCTGCAATGAGGTATTGCTCTAAAAAATTAAACACTAATTGTTTTTATTTTATCATTCACATTATTACGTATCATATCAATATCTGTTCGGATCCATTATGATATTGAAATATGAAAAATTACTTTAATTACAGAAATTACAGAATCCAAGTAATGCAAGTGGTTGGAAAAAATCCCGAACTTGTGTATTTCAGTGTGATAATGGTAGCGCACATTTGGTGTTTACATTAAAATTTTTTTGGTATGTATGTGATGAAGTGCTGTTCTACTCTACGAATGACCAAGATAAATTCTTTCATCACTCACTAACTGAAATCATTTTGGCATGAAAATGGTTGAGTTTAATCATATCAACGATAAAGTATAGAGCTGACCTAAAATGATTAAAAAATCTAAATATCGTTTCAGTTCATAATGCTCATTCCGTCGATAGGAGTCCATTCAAGGCCAATAATTATGACAGATATTAACTGGAAAGACTCTGTCTTTTCCTTGTTGATGTAGTATGTCATGATCTTTACCTGTCATTTTTAACTCTGCCATTTTTACCCCTGCCACTAACTCTGCCATTTTTACCTCTGCCATTATTACCTCTGCCATTTTTACCTCTGCCATTATTACCTCTGCCATTTTTACTTCTGCCATTTTTACCTCTGCCATTTTTACCTCTGCCATTTTTACTTCTGCCATTTTTACCTCTGCCATTATTACCTCTGCCATTTTTACCTCTGCCATTATTACCTCTGCCATTTTTACCTCTGCCATTTTTACCTGGCACCTGTCATTCAAACAGGTATGAAATAATGAAACAAATATGATTTCATGTAATGATAGAAGAAAAGGGAAAGTGGGAATGTGACATCATCAGCCCACCTTATGAATATTCATGACGCCGGGTCATGACGACGTGCAGAGAACTGTTTTCACAATACATTGCTAAATTTAAACATTTTTATAACTTCACTATTTGTTATCAGATTTGGATTTTCAGCATTTTACTGTGCAAATTTTACTCTATTCATATATAAATATTTTCAGCCCGGAGTATCACTTGAAATCCTATAGCGACCCATGTCAGGCAGAACACCCAGTCGCCACACGATGAAACATAACGAGGAACGTATTTTTATTCTGTGATGTATTCTGTATCAACACTGTAAAAACTAATACAGAATCAAAAACTGTTCACTGCTGTTTGTGGAATGACGGTGTGAAAACAATGTGATCAAAAACTAATCACCAGTCGACTAGATATTAGAGGGGAATGAAACCTTTGGAATAAGTAGGCCTGTGTTGAAACAAAAAAATCAAAGAGTAAGCACAAAGAAAGTTTGAGAAAAATTGGACAAATAATGAGAAAGTTATGAGCATTTGAATATTGCGATCAGTAATGCTATGGAGATCCTCCCATTGGCAATGCGACAAGGATGTGTGATGTCACATGTGAACAACTTTTCCTTTGATGGACTATAAAATGCCCTCAAAATGTCTCTTTCTGCTTTTTCTTGTTGTAATACAAACTCTTTATCCATGATGCATTCTTTAAAAATCTGTATTACATGCCCTCCCTATAGAAAGAATACTGATGTGATAAAAGAGGCAATCATAGTGAAATATATACTAAAGTAATGGGAAGAGTTGTTCACAAGTGACATCACACATCTCTATCGCATTGCCAATTTTAGGATCTCCATAGCATTAGTCATCGCAATATAATATAACTTTCTCATTATTTGTCCTATTTTTCTCAAACTTTCGTTGATCTGTTTCTTTGATTTTTCTGTTTCAACACAAGCTATCTTGTTCCAAAGGTTTCATTCTCCTTTAAGGCGTTTTAATCGTGATAAAATCTAGATCAAATCAACGCCTAACGACCGAATAGAAAAGGTTTTATTTTCAATTGGTCTAATGCCAATTTGTACAATTACCAACTAGTCTACTATCATTTGGTCTACTTTCAGTTAGTCCACTATCCACATGGTCCAATTGCTATTTAGTCCATATACCATTTGGTCTAATTGATCTAAGTGTTAATTGGGAGGAATGAATGAAAATGTAATGGATATTTATAGACCAACTTGTTATAAGACGAAATGTTCATAACAAACTGATTGTTAGACGAAAATGTTGATGGACGAAATTGCATTAGACTAAATGAAGGTAGACCATGTGATGAGTGGACGGGTTGGCAATAGACGAATTGGCAATTTGCCATTGGAATTGCTACCTTCTTCGGCTTCTGCTTCTTTTTACTTAAAGAAATCCATCATACTTCATAATATTTGCATTATTGATAATGGACTAACATGAACTTCAATCAATTGATATCATGGACATGATATCAAAGGCTTGAAGAAAAAAGAAAAATGATACTATTTTTCATGTTTATGAACCAGATAGATTTCCATGCGGATTAGAAAAGTAATCGAACATCTTTAGTCTTTTAAAAGTCAATTGAATGAAAACAAAATTTGTAAATCCGTGTAATGTCAAATTGTTACTTTTTGTAACATCACGTAATCTAGAGATTAATTACAAATCTTCATGTAACGATTCTGATCATTATTAAGAATTTATTTCTGTTTCTTGCTATTTTTTCTAATTATGATGGCACCAATCTGAATTCATGTCAATTTGGACGTAATATTATCATCTTATGCCACCATAATATTTATGGCGGAAAAAACTGTCAAGAGTGATTTTTCTTTTTTTACGTTCATGATGAACTTTTCTCATTGTTTCGGTAATATTATCTCTTATTGATTTACGTGGTTGTTTTATTTACAGATGGCAATCTCTAACCGGTTCAATACGTGGTCTGTAGGAAATGAAACCTTGCGACATCACCCTTTATGTCCCAATCAAAAAAGGAGACATTTTCCCCATTTCTCTTATCCCCCAGCTACGCCCAGGCAATGGGTTACATCAATGGATACGACCAATGCTTCCTTCTCCCGATTCACCATAGTCAATCCCAAGGAAATATACGCAGTATGCGACCAACTTGAACTGTTGATAGAAGCCCGGAACGGTTACAACGAGTCAAAGACTTACGGGGGAGATCTGTTCCGTGCCAAGATCTTCACCCAAAACAGTTCATTCACCGCAAGCTCTGGGTCAGATGGTGAGGTCATTGACCTTGGGAATGGAAAGTACAGTGCCTTCTTTACTCTTAAGTGGTCCGGGAATGTCCGCATCAATGTCACATTGGCTTTACCCAGCGAAGCAGTGTTCGAACTACAAAACCTGAGGGACACACTTCAGCCTCGCGAGACCTACCTCGGTAAATTCAGCAAGGGGCTAGGCGGGAAGCATATTGAGGAGAACGTTGAATGCGGCCATGTTCCTGTTGACCATTCGGTAATTCACTCATATTTCAGGATTATAACAATCTGGACTAGTTAAAAGAATAGACAATGGTCAATTATGCCCAAAACTGCAAGATGGCTTCAAAAGGTTGGGTAGAAATGATTGGTTACTATTATTCAAAAATCGGCAGTTTGTTTAATACACACCTAAGAAATGTGTTTTTGGTGTCTAGGCCATATGCCAGTGGTCCAGTATGTTTAGAAATCCAAGATAATTTCCCAAAATGGAGTATAAATCAGTTATATTATCTGGAGGAGAGACTTGTTAATCATAGTGATTCAGTTTGCTTTTTGTCTCCCAGACACAGGTGACGCCAAAACAAATAATGATATAATGATTTCCGAGACCTACAAATTGACATAGTTAATTGAGTTTCTGCCTGATATATATGATTTTGGTGTCTAGACCATGCCAAAACAAATAATAATAAAACGATTTCCGAGACCTACAAATTGACATAGTTAATTGAATTTCTGCCTGATATATATGATTTTGGTGTCTAAACCATGGTTTGAAGGGTCAAATGATATTTTGGGATTGTTAACAATGATAATGCAGTTGTCCATTAATCATTTGAAAAAAAGATCATTATTCATACAATATCCTCATATGAGGAATAATGGTGTCTACGCTTTAATACATTTGGGAAAAGTAAAAACTAAAGGATTTTGGAGTAGGGATTTTGGAGCAGCATGCAGTTTTGCTCAATTTGGAAACCAAATTGCACATTATAATTGAAAACTAAGCATTCTTGCGATCGACTTGTCCTAAACATATGTTTGACATTTTAAACTATAGTGCCGAAACAAAATTATTTCTCACAGGTGAATAGTGAGTATGACGATGAGAGTTAAACGCCATGGAAGCCATCTTGGATCATGAAGGAAAATGGATAATTGCATATCATCATAAGCTGTCCCAAATTATTATTTGACGCTTGAAACTATAGTATAGACACCCAAATATTATATCTCAGGCAGATATGTTATTTTGTAAGAAACAGCCATTTTTAGACTCCCTTTTTGGAAGCCTTCTTGGATGTTTGGACATACTGGACCACTGACTGTCCTTGTAAGTTGTCCCAATGTTTCATTTGGCTCTTTAGACCATGGGTTTAAAAACCAAATCATACCTTACCATGCTTACAGGCAGATATCAAATACAGCGGTCAATGTAGACTCAAATTTTGGAAGCCATCTTGGATTTTTGGACATACTGGACTATTGACTTCCTTTACTTGTGCAAATGTTTTTATTTGACCCTTCAAATCATGGTTTAGACACCAAAACATTATCTCCCATGGAGATATTAAATGACCAATGTCAATTTGTATGTAACAGCGACCATTTTAGATTCCATTTTTAGAAGCCGTCTTCGATTTTTAGACATACTGAACCTCTGAAATTCAATGTCCTTTTTACTTGTGCTAATATATTATTCGACCCTTTAAAACATTGTTAAAACACCACAATATATCTCTCACATGTTTTTTTTAAATGAAGTATGTAAATTTTTCAGTAACAACGGTCAATTTAGACTCCATTTTCGTAATTCATCTTGGATTTTCAGACATACCTGACCACTGAATTTCATTTCAACTTGTCCATATGTATTATTTGACTTTTGAAACCATGGTTTAGACACCAAAATCATATATCTCAGGTAGATATTGAAAGAACTATGTCCATTCGTAAGTAAAAAAAAAAAGTCAATTTAGACTCCATTTTTGGAGGCCATCTTGGATTTTCGGACATACTTGACCACTACTGTCCTAGTTACTTTCCCCAATTTATTACTTGACCATGAAAACCATTGAATAGCAACAAAATTAAAGACATTAAATAAAGAAATAGATGAATAGTGGATTTTTAGGGTTTGGCAGCCATTTTGGACGCCATCTTGGAATTTTAGGTAGCCTGGTCTGCTTATTTCCTAACCTATGTCATTAAAATTGTTTTACCTCTTTAAACTATGAAATATGCACTCAAATTTGATGTCTAGTGTGAATAATGAATGAGTTATGTCTAATTTCTGTAAATTGCGGCCATTCTGGGCGCCATCTTGGATTAAAGAAAACCTCCACGGATGATTTATGAGGACTTTTAGTATGTTATTCTATTTTGGCCTAAATGTAATATAGGGGAAGGCGGGGTAAGTTGAGCATAGGGGCAAGTTGAGCCACCAGCCCCAGGCCAATAATGAATGAGTCAGACATTGTGGTGGTGTCATGTATTGATGACCGTTAGCATAACCCCTAACCCCACCATATTGTTTTCAACTTTGAAACAAAAAGTAGTTTTTTAGAGGGAAAAATATGAATTTCAGCCAAAAAAGTAAAAAAGAGTGTGAAATAGATAAGTGCTTTATAAACACACACGTCTTTAAATATAATAAAGACATGATAACATTATTAGTCCAGGTATGGATCTTCATTCTTGTCATAGTCTTTTATATGATGGATGCATAATAAATGTGTGGATACAAAATTATCGCACTAAGTTCGGACTGGGGTAAGTTGAGCCAAACAGCATGGGGCAAGTTGAGCCATGGTAATTCCTATGGTAATGTATCTTAAAAAACAAACAAACCATAAAAATCGATTGAAATGCTGGCTGAAAGGAGCAAATTTACATGAATGCTCTTTTCCTTTTAAAGGATGTTAGTATTTATAGAGAATTAGCAAGTGAAAAGACTTTAAACAAAAAATTGACATGCTGGTTCTCCCCTCATACATTTTGTACATAGTTTTTGTGGCTCAACTTACCCCAGAAGGTGGCTCAAACTTACCCCATATATGGGGCAAGTTGAGCCATTTGACATCGTTTTTTTCAAAGGTCACGATGACTTTCAGTGTGGGGATAGAAAGTTATATATAGTTGGAAAATATTTCAGAAGAATTAAATTTCAAGGCAAGGTACTTATTTCGACAAGATTATTAATCATATCAATTCTAACATGCAAAAAGCAAAAACTGTCACAACTTACCCCGCCTTCCCCTACATGTAGCAGTCATAGCTTGGCGCTTCCAATGGGCTGTCGGCTGTCAGCCAATCTGCAATGAGCTAGGTACGCGTATGTACATATCCTGTTGTTTGAATGGGTTAATAAATTAATCCTGCACCCTTACAGATTTATAGCTATTAATCAAACCACAACCTTAGGAGAGTTTGATTTAAACCCGATTTCAGTATATATACGGGCTTATTTGTTGTGGGAGGAATGCCCTTTACCCTATTTTCTCTAGATTTGATTTCGGAAAAGTTTTATTTATGTTTTAAAAGACAAAAATATAAACTTATCTTGCCCTTTTAATTTCGTGCAGTATGCTACATTTTTTCTTATATTTTCTGCCATCTCTTTTATTTATTCTTAACCCCTATTGTGTAACACCAAGGAACGGTCGCAAACATGCGAATGCAACGGTAGTTGCGATCGGTCTTGCAACATTCTTATGGCCTATATATTATCGCACCAAGTCGTAAGACTGGTTGGTCTCTGTCATTTCTGTAGGTCGCTAGCACATGTGCAAGTGTTGTACGGCATCCAGTCGACTACTACCAAGCGACTTCTTAGTTGTGCCACCTCTCGTATCAAGTCGTACAATGTTGAACAACACTCACACGATGACCGCCCGACCGATGGTATGACCTGGTGTTGCGAATGAATCGATCGTATTTGATCGCGTTTAGACTTTGAATATGTTCAAAGTTCAGATGCGACCAGTCAAGACCACTTCGAGTTCGTGACATCGTCTACAACGACTGCGAGTGCTCGCAAGACGCCAAGATATCGATCGGGCAACAACAAGAAAATTTGTTGCAGACGGTCGTAAACTGGTCGTATGTCAATTAAGAAAGGGTCTTTATATAGACCACTACCTCCATTCAGGTGCCGTTGTCCATTCAAACGCGATTAAATACGACCGATTCAGTCGCATCAGATCGTACCATCGGTTGGGCGATCATCGTGTGAGTGTTGTTCAGTGTTGTACGACTTAGGCTAATGCGAGAGTTGGCACAACCAAGAAGTCGCAATTAAGTAGTCGTATTTGTGCGGGAGGGGTGAACTCCCCCTCCCTGCACCCCCCCCCCCCCAGGTAGCGTGCTTTGCGCGCTCTTTAAGTGTTGGCAGCAAAGACTGTTGGCAGGCTCTGCGTGCACTTACCGTCCCTCCAAAATTAAATCCTGGCTACGCGGTTGCCACCACTACTAATCATCATCATCCTTTCCTTAATCCCATATTCGCCTATACAGATTTCCAAGTGTAACTTATCTGATCCTAGTGTGGGATTAACATGGTTCTGTCAGCGACCTAAATCGGATATGCTTTCTTGCGAAGATTGGACCCAGTTTAAAGTACAGGAATGGCGGTTCAACAAAAAGATAGAGGACCAAGGATTTAGCAAGAGGACGTCTGTCGTGCTTCGGTAATTTCTGGGCATGGAAGGTGTTGGGAGTTTATAGCAATGGCATAATGAATAAAAAAATATTGAGCATATGTTGAGGGAAAGAATAGTGCGTACGGGGATATCAATACATTAGAGCGAAGCGATCAAACAAGCGATGTTCTAATTTTGGAAGATTTTATACAATATCCAAAAATATTTTCAACCATGAAAGTTGTCAGCACTGACAAGTTGTCTTTCTCCGACAGTTACTAGAGTAACAGTTAGAGGCCAGACATGTACATACAATGTACAATACATGTATTGTTAATGAGAAAGGAGGAGAAAATGTCAGGTTTGTGTTCATTAAATTTGGTGAAATATCTGTTTGCGACATGACAATTAAGCTAATTCTCTGAGAATTCACTCTCATTCTTTTATCCTTTTCTCTTCATAGACTTTTTGCTCCCATCACGGGTCTCCCTAGCCACGTGACGGTGACCAGCCAATCGGATACTTTGCTTAAAGAACGAATTGCGCGTCTACCATCATGTGGCCAGCAGCGGGACCGCTTTCAAGACATACCGTGGGTGGCGGGATTTTATCAGAATCGTCGATGGTTCCCTCCACTTTGCAGAGTCAGTCCGATCTTCCTGGACAAAGATTGGTGCGTTAAGTGTATGACTGGAAAACATTTCTACTTCTTTGGCGATTCGACAATCAGACAGGTATATACTAAAATGACTCATTTTTTAGTCGGTTCTCACAGAGAAGGCCATTGGGTTGACAGGGATGAAACCCACATTGCTCAACACGACATACACTTAGTTTACAATTTTCATCATATTCCAATTCGAAACTTTCAATGGCATAAATTGGAAAGGCTTCAATTCGTCACCAAAGAACTTGATAGCATAAGGTCGAACGAGAAGGCCATTGTTGTCATCTGTCTTTGGTCCCACTTCCAACCGCTGTACAAATCCTTTTATGAGCAGCGGATAACGGCCATCGCCAAAGCTGCAAGGAGGCTACTCAACAGAAACCCACAGGCAATTGTCATTTTTAAAGGTGGAAATACCCAGAATAATTACGGTGCTAGAACACAGTACTTAAATGATCACTACGCACGAGACAACGAAGAAGCTCTGAGACGTATCCTCAAATCTTATCCAGAGTTTCATTTTCTTGATGCATGGGATATGAGCAAGGGACAACTTGCCCTTGCCAATACACATCCTCCGGAACCTCACCTTTCGAACTTGGCCAACCAAATACTGACAATCGCTTGCCCGGATTAAATGTGTCAACTAAACCACAATCAAATAGCTTCTCCTTGAAAATACCACATTTTGTCTATATTGAGTCATTTAGCAAAATGAATTGGCAGGAATTAATTTTTCCTATATATTACTGAAATATCTAAACATGTTTTACCTCGTCACATCATCGATGAGTGATAACGTAGAACTATGTAGAGAGAAGAATCGTTGCTCTTTTGAGTCACGGGAATTACGGAAATAATTATAGCATTTATATTGTATTATTGTACCATATTTAATGGATATGAATAAAGTAGATTTGAATTTGATTTCTTAAACTGATTATAAAATTTGATTCTATAATGGGTATTGTGAAATATTAAACTGTGGCATCGTCGCCTGTCATGTTTCGATATATGTATTGTGCATTGATCTGAAATAAAAATACGCTGTAAAAACTGTGGTGTTAAAACTGACACCAATTGGTGTTAATAGAGGACCACACCCTGAGGTGTTAAAATTACACCCTAAAGATTGAACATAACACCAAAGAGTTTAAATGTAACAACCAAAGGTGTTGTAATAACACCTATAGGTGTAAAACTAACACCACCAATTTAACACCGGTGTAAAATAACTGGTGTGGGCGTCTATGTACACCAGTTAACACCAGTTTTTGCTGTATATATATATATATATATATATATATATATATATATATATATACATAATTTCATATTCAATCTTATTTCTCCTTTAATAATAAGGAACTTTTCAGCATTATTCATATGATGATATCGTATGAATATTGCTGTAAGTTCAACTGTGTTTTGAGAGATAATTGACCTTAAATGACCTTCTACCTTGGTCATGTGACCTGATATTCCCCCAGGATATTTAGTGATACTTGATTACTCTTATGTCAAAGTTTCATGAATCAGATCCGTAAACATTCAAAGTTATGGTAATTTAACAGACCCCCAACTTGGCCAAAATTCATTGACCCTAAATGACATATGACCTTGGTCATGTGACTTGAAATTCCGGCAGGATGTTCAGTAATGCTTGATTAATGTTATGTCCAAGTTTCATGAACTAGGTCATGAAACTTATGACAATTCAAAAACTTAACCTTTGGTTCAGATTTTGATGTTGATTCCACCAACTTGGTCTAAGTTCATTGACCCTAAATGACCTTTGACCATGGTAATGTGACCCGAAAGCCAAGCAGGATGTTCAGTAATACTTGAATAACCTTATAGGTCCATACACTTTCAAAGTTATGATGTCATTTCAAAAACTTAATCGAAGGTTAAGGAAAAGCGGCACCTATATTCTCACTCTGCTATGCAGGTGAGACAAAAATTATAAGGACCTATAAGGGTATTCCAGTATTACTGAACAGGCTACCTGAGTTTAAGGCCACATGATCAAGGTCAAAGGACATTTAGGGTCAATGAACTTATTAGGGGGATCAATATCGAAATATTAACCAAGGTTAAGTTTTTGAAATGTCGTCATAACTTAGAAAGTACAGGGAGAATGGGATAAGGTCACCCTTTTCATAATTCCATTCATATCTTTTTAATGCATACCCGTATAAATTTGATTAGATACAAATAATAATAATAATAATAACGGCATATTTACCCAGGGTAGCCACTTCAGTTCCGAGAACTGTTCTCCCAGCGGGCCCTGCTATTATTACTACCGCGGCTTTAGCACGGCTACCATTCTGGGTTGAGTGCAGCACAATGTGGATAAATTTCTTGCCGAAGAAAACTACCCCATGGCTGGGATTCGAACCCATGACTCTATTCCTATTCCACTACCCTGTTAGATGTCTAATATTAGGTCTACAGCAGACCTATAATATCCAATATAAATATGAGAACTAATCAATCCCATTTGCATATTAATGAGCTTTAAACATTGTTGTCAGGTGGCCTTCTTTGACCCATTAAAGTGGGGCAATGAGACCCTTGATTTAAAACTACTTTGTGTCACTATATATATTCAAAGTAAAAAAATAGTTCAGTTTGTTTGATAAAATCACTGAACATTTACTAATAACGATCACAGAATTAGGTTTTGATTATTTTCCTATAAACCCCATTTAAGGTTTCATTTATTAATCTTATTCAAATATGATGAAAAATATCATTGTTGGATTGTTTTTTCAACTGTCAAAGTTATACTAAAGTGTCATGTTTCTACATGTTCTATTGAAAATGAACACTTTATGGTGTACATAAACAAGTATGGAGATGTCCACACTGCATTTTACTGTTTCATCAGATATAACCTTTATGTTTCAATCCGGGGGGGGGGGGCTCATTTGCCCCATCGGACATGTCGAGTTCATAGGCATCTAGTCAGAAAAAAAGAGGGGGGGAAGTGGCGACATTTACTACAATTTTGACATGCCCAATAATACATTACATTAGTAAACCATGGAGCTATATTACAAATAGCTCTATGAGTAAAGTAAGATAAAAGTTAATATCCATTACTGGGTAGGTACAGTACTCGGCTCTCTAAAGTGGCAATGGTACTTTCAAAGTGTTGATTTAGAGGTGCTGTTAGGTTTGAGCTCCTCCTGATCATGTGCACTGGGCTGTGAAACATTCTTTATGCTTCAAATCTGTCATGTCTGTGCTTAGGAACTGTCTCAAATAATACACTGTCATCATTTTGACAGTACTATTCTCGAGCAGAGAGCTAAAAACTACCAGGTGGCCTTATTCACCCCACTCTAATTCATGAAACTTAGACGTAAGGGTAATAAGGTATCACTGAAGATCATGCCTAAGTTTCAGGTCACATGACCTACGTCAAAGGTCATTTTGGGTCAACAAACTTTGATAATGTTGAGGGTATTTTGTGGAATTGTCATCATAACTTAAAAAGTTTATGGATCTAATTCAGGAAACTTTGAAATAGGGGTAAACATTATCCCTGAATATTTTGTGAGTGTTTCAGGTCACCTGATCTAGATCATAGGTCATTTAAGGTCAATGAACTTTGGCCATGTTGTGGGTATTTTTATAATTGGCATCATGACTTAGAAAGTTTATGGTTTTACTTAAGTAGTTCATGGAACATAGACATAAGGATTATCAAGTATGTTTTGCACACGTTTTAAGTCGCATGTTTATGGCTAAAGGTCATGTTGGGTCAATGGACATAATATTTATTATCATATCAGTGTTCTTCTTTTGTGTGAATAATTATTCATTAGCTGTTTTCAAAGTCAGCACTGTTGTTATATTGATTCGCGTAATGCAGGCGAGACTGCCAGAGGCGTTCCACTTGTTTCTTCGATTTCATCCATAATAATTATGAACTATTGATATAGCAGGCATGCGCTTGATATTTGGTATCATAATTATTACCCCGGGTGTAACCGAGCCGCCATTATGGGCCCTCAAGCATTCGAGGAATTTTTTCCTACCGAATGCTCATTACTGAAGGAAAATAGGCCGTTGTTGAAAATCGAACCCACGCATCTTAGATTGAAAGATGAGAGTCGTAACCCTTAGACCACGACGCCGCCACTTTCATTATGTCTATAACTATTTTATAACTATTTTTACCACCCTTCTTGATTGGCCCTTTATCTATACATCTTCATCTGGCTTGCTATTTTTTTTTTCAATTTCTTTTTCACCGCACAGTAGGTCGTTTTATTCAATAAAGCCTTAATTTACATTTGCCCTCATATAATGTAAACAAATAATCCGCTAACGGGTGTTTAACAGTAATACAACATAACTAATAATATACAATCTTGTAATGATAAGAGTCATTATCAGTACAAAAACATAAACATGATTACAATTTATGTAAAGAACCAGAGATAAAGATGCAAAACCGTATATAATAAACCGATTAAAAAAATTCGACATTAGTCGAAAAAATCAATGAAATCTTACCGACATTTTTAAAAATAAACTTGCTTCCGATTTTCACATGAAATAGCTTTCTCGTACATAAAGTAATTCTTTACCTCTTTGAGGATTTTCTGTGTCATAAGGCGAATTACAACCAATTTGATTTTATATATCATCCATTTCACACTAATAATAAGTGTATTTATGAAATAGAGATGGAGGGTACGAAACATATACTGTTTGGAAAAGAATAGAATGAATATATTCTTAACCTGTCAAGAGAATTCAACTTGATATAATTATCTATAAATATTTGGGGTTTGAACAAATCACCAGAAATAGGTTATATTTAAATTTAAGTTCATATTCATGTTTGTATTTAATTGATTTTTATATTAAATATTTAAGTTTACGTTGTATGTATATCTACCGGTATTTTGATTATAATGTGATGTTTTGGTTTTGAATGAATAAACTTGAACTTGAACTTGGACTTTAATTTGACGGGGTGTTCAGGATTTATGATCTGTAACTGGAATTAAAGAGACGAGACGGAATCATTGGTCTTAAGTCTATCCTGGGCCCCGTAACACAAAGCTTAGCGATGATCGTAGAACATTTTTCTACGATTGATTCCATTGACTACAATGTACAATCAATCGTGAAAATCAAATGTACGATCAATCGCTAACCTTTGTATTACGGGACCCAGAACAGGAGCTGACGTCAGACAGATAGTCATCGTCAGGACTGCATACATTCGTAATTCCGAAGCTTTGTTATTCCGTAGGTTCGGATATTCCGAAGGTTCGTTAATTATTCCGAAGGTTCGGATATTCCGGAGCTTCGTTATTCCGAACGTTCGGATATTCCGAAGGTTCGTTAGTCTAAAAACGAAGTGAGGTTCGTAATTCCGAAGGTTTGTTAATCCGAAAACGAAATGAGGTTCGTAATTCCGAAGGTTCGTTAGTCCGAAAACTAAATGATTCACGAACCTTATTTCGTTTTCGGACTAACGAACCTTCGGAACAACGAACCTTATTTCGTTTTCGGATTAAAGAGCCTTCGGAACAACGAACTTTATTTCGTTTTCGGATGAACGATCCTTCGGAACATCAAACCTTATTTCGTTTTCGGATTATCGAACCTTCGGAATAACGCCACAAATGTTCGGATTAACGAACCCTTTTACGTTTTCCATTAACAAACATCGAGGTATAGGCAATTTACGTGTTTCGGAATTACGAAGTGTAACCGTCAGGACACTCAACCAAGGAAACCAAGAATCAGAGAAGTAGAAGAAATAGTCAAGCATCATCATTAGTTATTGAATTGTATAAATCCGTTAATATCTTAAAATGTCTGTACTTTATTTATAACCAGTAATTCTTGTTCGAATAAAGTTAGAATAGTTTACTATATATAATAAAGGTTTTTCTAAAACCTATTTATTTGTGTGATTGGTATTCTGTTAACAATTTTTAAAAGTCTGTGGATACATGGAACATATTACACTCATAAGATCGCAGCCACAATAGTCCAGGATAGAAGAGGCATAACCTTGTTTTTTTATATATACAATATTTTTTGATGGTTTCTTGTCAATTCGAGGGTGCTGATTACGAATCTGAATGATGCCACTCGTGTAACCTTGAGCATTTTCCGCAAATTGTCAAAATCCAATATGGCCGCCAAAATATGCAAATTACCCATGAAAATCCTAAAACTGTCCACACATTGGCTATGAAATGCATAAAATTGTGTGGCAGGAGTGAAATACTCTCTGAAAAAAAAAAAACTTTTGATAAAATATTTATTTTTCTGATATTCAAAATGGCCGCCAAAGGCCCTTGTATACTCTATTATGTACAATATGAATAGGGAAAACTAATTTTCACAAAAATTAGCACTAAAGTGCAAAAAATCGCGATGTATAAACGAAGTAATTATGCAAATCATCATTACTTACGAGATATATTATTTATTATGTCATATTTGGGGACATTTCTGTTTTTTATATCTAAAATAGCCGCTACTGGCCCAAACAGTATTGCGTACAATGGCAATGGGGGCCAAAAAAGTCACAAGAGTGATCAATAAAATGCATATTATTAAGATTGAACGAGTGGCATACTGACTAAAAACATAATTGTTAACGAAATATATTGTTAATATTCCATGTATGTGATGAATGTTTTATTTTGATATTCAAAATGGCTGCCAAAGGCCCTAAAAGTATTATGCACAATGAGAAAGAGTAGCAAAGAAATCAAAAGAGAGAGCACTGAAATGCATATAAATGTGATAAATTAATGGGATACTGTCTAAAACATATTTTCTAACGAAATACATCATTCAGGTTTCAAGTTTGTGTTAAATACTGTACTTTGACTTTCAAAATGGCCGCCATAGACATTAACAGTATTATGTATAATGCAAAGTGGGAAACCAATATTCACAGGAGTGAGCACCATAAATGGTGATCTATGAGTAAAATATTGTCTGAAAGCAAAATTTCTATAAAGATATATCATTTATTCTGCCAGTTAGGTGATAAATACTGTTATTGGAGAGTCAAAATGGCCGCTACAGGCCCTTATGGTAATGTATGCACAATGTGAATGGGAACAAATTATATCAACAGAATTTGGCTTTGCTTGGCCATATGGTGATGTATGAGTGGAATATTGTCTGAAAACATGATTTATAACAGAATATATCATATCTTAAGTAATTAAGGTGATAAAAACTGTATTTCAGCATTCAAAATGGCTGCCATATGCCCATTTTGTGAACATCTTTTATCTCCACTCAAATTGTTTATTCTACGATAAGGTCCTATGGTGGCTATTTTCAATTTAAAAATGCAGCGTTTATCAACTTAATTACACATGATATAATATATCTCGGTAGAAAACATGGTTTTAGACAATATTTCACCCTTTCACAATTCACAATTATATATAATATTTAGAGTCAAGAAAAACCAAATTATGTCAAAATTTGCCCCATGTTACAATGTACACAATACTTTTAGGACCTATGGCAGCCATTTTGGATTTCAAAGTACAGCATTCATTACCTCCACGACCAATATGTGATGTATTTAGTTAGAAATATTTTTTTTTACAATATTTTAATCGTATATCACAGTTATATGCATTTATGATTCTCACTCTTGTGAAAATTAGTTCGTCCATTCGCATTGTACATGATAAATATAGGGCCTATATGGGTGGCGGTCATTTTGAATGTCAAAATACAGCATTTATCACATAAATGGCATATTAATGGCAATGATGGCAATGATGCTTTTAGTCAGCATTCCACTTGTTTATCTTAATAATATGCATTTTAGTCCTCACTCTTGTCATTTTTTGGCCCCAGCCATTGCCATTTTACATCTCTTTGGGCCAGTGTCGGCTATTTTAGACATCAAAATACAGCAATATCCCCATATATAAGATAATAAGTGATATATCTCGTTAGTAATAATGATTTGCATATATTATTTCCTTGATAAATTGCGATTTTTTTTGCTGTTTAGTGCTAGTTTTTGTGAAAATTTGTTTTCCCTATTTATATTGTACATAATAGAGTATACAATAGCCTATGGCGGCCATTTTGAATATCAGCAAAATGAATATTTTGTCAAAAATTATTTTTTTCAGAGAGTGTTTCACTCCTGCCACACGATTTCAAGCATTTCATAGCCAATGTGCGGACAATTTTATGATTTTCATGGGTAATTTGCATATTTTGGCGGCCATATTGGATTTTGCCAATTTGCGGAAAATGCTCAAGGTTACACGAGTGGCATCATCCAGATTCGGAATCAGCACCCTCGAATTGACAAGAAACCATCAAAAAATATTGTATATATAAAAAAACAAGGTTTGGTCAAGTTTCTATGGGGCCTATCCTGGACTACAAGGTATAGGCTCAAATCTACCCTGTGGCAATTTGTTTATATGATCAGGTTTTTTAGTCAAGAACTCTTTCCAGCTCTTTTATGAACACACCTAGGTGACGGATTTGGTAAAGACAACATTAAACAATGGAATTTTTTTAAAAAAAGGGGGGGGTTACTTTAGCGAATGTGGTTATGTTCCTGTTCAACCAAACTTGAAATAGGCGTTTCGCCTTGTTTAGGGCTGGCATTTAATTTAAAGATACAATGGTACACTCTTAAAAATATTGGGTAAAAATGCTCCATGATGGTAATTATGTATCCAACCAACATTGGGCATTTCTTTTGGGCATTATTATTTATCCAGTGTGATGAAATTTTGCTCATTCTTAAGTAATTTCTGCTTATTTTTTTAACCTTACTGGACAATATGCTTCCCGCATTGGGTAAAATACCGCCCAAAATTGGTTGGATACATAACTACCCTCGTGCTGGTTAAAATTTTGCCCAATATTTTTTACAGTGTATTTAAATTTAAAGAAAAGTTTATACCTAAACATGTGAAGCAGTCATCCTGAATCCACGAGAGTTTCATTTTTGTTTCAATTCATTCCAAACTATTCTAGTTTTACCTTCATGAATTTCCAGTCCTGAAAGAGAATAGAAAAACTCGATCACAGAAAGGACGCTGTTCAGACACCCATTTGAGGGTTGCATCACCTGCATACTGAGTAATTTTCCGAATATTTCCTTCAATATCAATTCCTTCAATTACAATTATTTTGTAATAAAACCGTCCGCCACAAAAATTGACAAGCAAAAAAAAAAAGGTCTTCAATCACAAATAAAGGATTTCGTACCAGAAAAAAAATTGACAAGCAAAAAAAAAGGGTCATCAAGCTCGTCGGGGGGGGGGGGGGGAATAAAGATCTTCGAGCTCGTCGGGGGGGAAGGTCTTTCAAGCTCGTCAGGGGGGCAGGGATACGTCCTTTGCATGGGTTGTGGCTCGTCAGAGGGGCAGGTTACCCCCCCCCCCCCCCCCCTCGGTACGCTAGTGATTGTCGACAACTAATCCATTGACATAGTTTTCTGAACATTTCTTTTCTTCTCCAAATTTAAAAAGAACTTCGGAGGTTTTTCTCCATATGCAATGGCGTTTACACGTGCTCTAATCATTCGACCTTTCAATTTTACATTTCTTATATTTTGAAGTAAAATACGTTTTCTGCATGGACTTCTCTCTCCACATCACTGTTGGGGTTAAAGCTCAGTTCGCTTTTTTATCTTTGCATACTCTTTTCCAACACAACCGCTTCCTCAATTGTGTCTTTCTTTTTTTCACAGAATACGACGTTAAATTTTTATTAATAAGACAAAAAAACAACTGGAGTGGTCATTTACAGTCAGCTGTAGGTCTTTCAACCCCTAAGTTTAAACATTGAGCTTGTTAGCTCTATGGTTTGTATACTCTTGATCTTATAAGAAGGAGTAATTGTAAAATTTCCAGTCTATACCTCTTTCAAAATCAGAACACATTGTAAGGGACAATTGAGTGATCTGTTCGATAACCAGGCAACATACAGGGGCAATATATCTGTTTCTTTTTTTGATAAACAGAAGCTTTTTTTAATTAAAAAAAAATCCAAACCGGATTGTTTTACTTGGGATCTTCTCCTCCATGTAGTGCGTATCAAAAAAAGTTTACACTAAAAAAAAAATCTTGTAAAATTATTTATTTGTAATATCTTGAAGGTTTTTCAACATTTTAACATTGGTACAGATCCATTTATGCAAATGACGATATATATATGTCGAAAAATATTTCCGCTTGAGTGTGCACCACTCACTGTTGAAAAGTTAGGGGGAAATGATTTGCGCAGAAATTTGAAATAGTTATGTGAATAAAAGTAGACCTTAATCATGAAGAACACGTGAAATTTAGCTAGTAAAATTGATTTGAAGATACCTTTTTATAACTTGTTTCATTGCCCAAAACACTTTGAAGAGTGTATTGCGCCCCACCCTACTCCCCCACACACCGAAGCCATTGCGACGATATTTGCTTTACACTGAGCTGTGATTTACATGAAATGGGTTAGGTTTGATTTTCATTTTGGTAATAATTGTCAAGCTTGGGAAAAGTGTGGAGAAACAAGTATTAAATGAAATATGAAATGTAAACCCATTTTAAATGATAAAAACGTAGTAAAAAAATGCTGGAGATGTCTGATATAAACGTTTGTTCAGATTCAGTTATGCCCTCAGATCCAGCTGGCACAAAAAGGGTAAAGGTTGTGCTTACTAAGTGTTGAAATTTCAATTTTGGTGCCAAAATTGTTACAAAAAGCATGAATGTCTCCGTTTTATTTCAATTGACTAAAAGTGCAAGGGAAATGTATGAGAAATGTTTCGCAGGGTAAGTTTGATTTCGCCCTTTCCCCTTGACACAACATGAAAACGAACATTTCTGCGCAAACAAATTTGATGATGTCACTCAGTCACTATTTCTTTTGTTTTTTATAGTTTGAATCAACAATATTTCAATTTTTACGAATTTAATGATTACAGGACCTCCTTGCCTGAAGCACAAAATGTTAAAATAATGGAATTCCACGTGTTCAGGGAGGAATGAAACTTCATTTCACATGACAATGAAGTGAGAAAATCAAAATATTTCATATTTCATAAAATAAAATACAAAAGAAATAGTGATTGAGTGATGTCCTCAGCATAGGCGGCGGAAGCGGGGGGGACGTTTCCGCCGCCAATGGTCATCAGTTCCTCATTTGCATACCGACCGAGATGTCTGTTTTGTGAAATGAAGCGAAACTTTAAAATGTCATAACTTTCTTAGTTTACATCCGATTTTGATGAAATTTTCAGTGTTATGCATGTTGAATTTTTCTTTTTTATTCAAATCAAGTTTTTGTTCGGGTGAACTGTCCTTTAAATTTGAATATTTTTAGAGTCGAATCGGAAGAAAGATGCATTTCTAATACACAGTAAGGACGCTTTACGTTCTCCTCCTGAATAACCCCCCCCCCCCCAAAAAAAAAAAAAAAAAAAAACATAGAAGGCATCGTTTTATATCGCATAAAATAAGTCCGTGCACATGATGGTGGCCTGTCGAAGCACTAGCAAGATTTTATTATATGCGATTTAAAACAATGCCTTCTATGTTTTTTTTTTTCCAAGAGAACGTAAAGTGACTTTACTGTGCAGTATATAGAAATGCATCTTTCTTCCGATTGGGTTCTAAACTATTTAAATATTTAGTTATTCATTTATTTATTTATTTTCAGTTTTATTTAATCAGGGTGGCCTCATCAGTTAACAAACTGCTGTCCTTGAGGGCCCTGAGATAAAAATCAATAAGTACAATATTTACAAAGAATGAATACATAAATCAGAATGGCATACACTAAAACAGCAAATAAAAACATTTAAAAAACAATCTAACAAAAGATCAACATTGAATTTCAAGAAACAAAGGAAAAAGAAAAGGCTATTGGAAACTGCTGCATTTAACGGGAGAAGGATGGATGACTGGTGACAGAGTTATGTTCACATTGATTGATAATAAATTGAGTAGAGATTGTAATGTTTGCCAAATTAGAATATGAATATGATTGAATAACGCAATATTACTCCTCTTCGTTGCAAGGCCTGTCAATTATTAATTTGTTAAACGAGGCACGGAATGAATAATTAATATCCAATAAAATCGCATGATTTACAGTGTCGAACGCTTTCTTGAGATCGATGAATAGTGCACCAGTTACAAGACCATCATTCATATTAGTTAATAAAAAATCAGTTACATCAAGTACGGTGGATTGAGTCGATATAATATAACATAGAGTGAAATCAACAGGGGCCACGGAACGGTTTTCAAAGTGGGGGGCTGAGCCAAAAGTGGGGGGGCTGACCATGCTAACAATCACAATCATAATATGGCCATTTTTACGTTTTTGTACACGGTTTTGGAAAAAAGTGGGGGGCTGAAGCCCCCCCCCCCCCCAGCCCTCCCCCCCGGTTCCGCGGCCCCTGATCAATAAAGGGGTTTGAGTATTTTAGAGCATACTTGTGGCTTTTGTTCAATGTACCACAGCTCCTCTACAATGTCATGTCAATTGCAAAGTATTTTTTCCTCAATCTACTCCAAGATATCAATAAAAACAAAAGTAATCTTTTAAGCAAATTAAGACACCAATACTGTCATGAAGCATATCAATGTTTTCGCTAATATATTCTCTTTTATGTATAAATGTTGACATTGAGTATTAGTTGCTGTTTTTTTTTAAACAGTTCAAGATTCATGAAAAAATATTGTTTTAAATTATAATTTGCATAATTTATGTAAATTAGGTAATAGTTAACAAGGATATCCCAATTATTTTATGACAATTTTCTTCCCTTTCTTACCCTAAGTCTTTATTTCCAATTTAAGGGCAGTTCTGGTTAAATATATATTCTGAAATACTTGTGTTTACTAAATCGACATAATATGCAAATTTATGCAAATTACTTGCTTATTTGCATATATACAGCGTGTCTCTTTGGATGAATCTTTTTCTTTTGACTCAAGGAACATTTCTGCCAAGTGGGACATTTGTACTAAAAAAAATGCAGCGTTCAACCTCTTAACAAGTCTACTATGTATTAATTGGTACGCTTCCCGTGCATTTTCCGCCCTCTCCCAATTAATTCCTGGCTACGCGTTTGCACATATCAAGTTGAGCCATTTGACATCTTTTTCTTTTTTCAAAGGTCATAAGGAATTTCATTGTGGGGTAGAAAGTTATATGTCACAAAGGTGAAAAATATTTCCTAAGAATCAAATTTGAAGGTAAGGTACTTATTTGTACAATATTATTATTAGTCATATCAATTTTAATATGCAAAATGCAAAAAGTGTCATAAGTTGCCCCGCCCTCCCCTATTCATTACCCTTGGTTGCTACAATGCACGAGCAAAAAAATGAATAAATGAATAAAAGATAGAAAAAAATATATGAAGCATTTTGTTCCTTAAAGGTAAATTGTGACATTTCATTTATTTAAATTTTATATATTTCGAGCTTTGTTTTCCGCAATATTGATATATAAGTTCTGATTCCATACAATGCCTGGATGGGCCAGAATGTACTGTGTCATATCCCTAAATAACTGCACTAAGTAAATCTTACAAAACAAAATTTTGGACACTGATTGCAGTCAAGGGTTCCGTGACTGAATTATTCATCCCTGTTTTCATGGAAGCGTTGTTGGTTGGGTGGTTTTAGAGATGGTGGCGCTATTCCATCGATATCAATGATTTACTCCAGGTTAAATGAATTTAGTCGGCCGGAAATTCTTTTCGGGGAAACAAGAGAGAAGTATAAAGGTAGGCCTATATATCAATCAATAAATATCAGTCATGTTTTGATTTTAGTTAAATATTTTATTAACAAAAGCTGAGAATTAAAAAATCCTCCTTCATTGAATGAAATAAAAAAAATAGAATTAGGGGATCAAAGAGAAGAAAAGAATTTTGCAACAAAGAGGGGGACTCTTACAATCCATTTCTCTAAATGGGAAAACTTGAACATTAGACCACTAACTGGAGCCCAGAACCAGTTCTCCACCGGATAGGGGATGGGGGGGTTAGGGAGGGTCGGGGTTAGGGTCCAGGGCTGAGTTTGTTGTTGAGATTGAATTTATCTGAGTGAAGAGGCCGAGGCGATGGGATTTAAGATAAAAATGCCGATGGTTTCAATTCGTTCAGGTTTTATTGTGACGGCATGTCATGTGTCATTTATACCTGCAGGTATAAATGACACATGACACAGTCATTTAAAGTTTGTGGTATTTATTTCGAGGGTAGATCAACCCTTGAAAGAAAAAACACGAAAAAAATGATGAGTACATATATATAATTTGTTTTACATTATCATCACAAACAATAATGATTTATTTTTGTGTATTTGGAAAATCTCTTATGTTAATATTTGACACTCGAAAAAAAAATTAATGTTGAATTTGTTTTAGAAGTTTTATTTTTATGCATATTATTATCACCAATGTTATCTACAATATTATGTATTCGAAGATGTCTGATATTGTGTTTTATTGTAACACTTAAGGGAAGTAAAATGGTGTTAAATGAGTTGTCAAGGCATTTATCAATTTATAAAGACATCAAACTTATATCTGTTATATATAAGTATTTTATTTTGTATGTGAAATGAAGTTATCGATAAAAACTACTTAATACAAAAAGAGACTATGCGAGAGGGGTTTTCTCCCTCCCCTGTACAACTTCGTCGTCCTTTTGGTTCTGCTACTTAGTTGCTCTGTGTAAGATAGATTCACCTTGACAGTAACCAAGAGAGAGGGAGAGAGAGAGAGAATAAAGACAGTATTCAAATTATTAACATGAGTTACATTGACTTTAATTGACACTTATATATTTGATAATTATCCACGGTAGTTTTGATTATTTCAAAGTCAGTATTTAATTTCGTATATAGTGTATAAACATTTGGGTTTCAGTGTTTATATAATTTTTAGAATTTTGCTGATTATTTTTACTTATATTATATTACCCTTGTATACAAAATTTTGATAGGGGTCTATATTTTATCAGCTTTGTTTTTTTAGTAGGCCCCTCCACTTTTTTCATTTCATTGGTACGTTTTAACTCTGCATAAATTATGTTATGCAGTTGATGCATCTTTCATTGTAAAATGATTTAAATAAATAAATAAAGCTTAATGCTATAACAACCCCGCTTAAGGCCAACTTAAAAGGCCGATCGATCGAGCATCAAGGCACTGTACAACACTGGGGCCTAAACTGACATGATACTAGGCCTATGAAATCACAGCTAATTCACAAACATGTACATAAGATTTATAATTAATTCAACTGATCCATTCCTATATACTTCCCTGAAAGAAAGAAAAAGTACAGAATTAAAAAAGAAAATAAAAAGAAAAGCCGGTTGCATGACATTAATCCGACGACAATATTGCTCCGATGGAAAAATATGCACGTTCAGGAAGCCAAACATGATTTACAAACAGTGGCGTAAGAGGCGGGGGGCAGGGGGCCAAGCTGCCCCCCCCCCCGGCGGATTTAACCGGGAAAACCAAAAAACGGGAAAAACAGAAAAGGGAGAAAGAGAGAAAGGGAAAGAAAGAAAGAGGAAGGGGGAAAGGAAAGGGGAAAATGAAAAGAAAGGGAAAGATAGGGAAAATAGAAGGAAAGCGGGAAAATGAAGGAAAGAAGAACATGACTTGTGAGGAAGTACAAAATATCCTGAAATACTAATAGCCGTGATAGCATGATTAGCAACAGAGGGATACAAAATAAAAAAAATAATACATAAAGTAAATGAAGCGAAATTTTAAAATGTCATAACTTTCTTATTTTACATCCGATTTTGATGAAATTTTCAGTGTTAGGCTTGTTGATTTTTTCTCTTTTTATTCAAATCATGTATTTGTTGGGGTGGACTTGTCCTTTAAGGGGGTACTAGTAGATCTGGGTAGATCAAGCGCTGCGCTGGCCGCGTTAGCGAGCGCTAGGATTATCGCCCTTCATGGTGTTCATGGCTTAGGTCTGCTCCCGAAGCTCCTCAAATTTGCCCAAATTTGCACCCCTAAATGGCGTAATTTTCATAACCAAATTATCAACCCCAAATGGCGTGAAGAGAGAAAGAAAAGGCTACCTTTATGGCGATTTACCAGCGACTAGGTGCTGAAATGCAACCCTTTTTGCCAAACATGCCAAAGACATCGACGCCGCCCGGGTGCCTGAAATATGGGACCCTTTTCGACACTTTTTCTGAACACGGGTGCGTAGCAGGCCATGTGGAGAGTGACCCCCCCCCCCTTGGCCATGCTGTGCCCCCTCTTTTGTTTGTACTTATCACACATTGAATGCTCGGGCCACAATCATTAAAACAACGACTGTTCATACATATGACCAGGAAATTTTTGGCTCTTGCTCCCCCCTCTCCCCTGGCCACCGACCCCTGCGACGACCCTGTTTTTTTTTTTTTACCTATGGCCTATCCCTAACCTACTAAACGAAACCCTCTTAACATTCTTCTGAACCATTGCAATCCTAACTCTGACCCTGTGCAAATGTCGCAGGAACCTGTCGCACATCCTTCCCATCCTAAACCCGACAACTAAAAAGCCTCTTTCGCCGCCCCAATTCCTCTCGCATTGTTATGTAACGAGAATTGTGACTCGTTTCGTAAGTGGCTTTCGCTGACTCCACCAGTATCATCGAGTTTATACGCTAAATGAATCCTCGCTAGCGCGCGCTGAACGCACAAGCGAAATCGGATATGCAGGATATTTCATAATAATAGAAACTGAATTGAGAAGACCGTCAGATCAGCCGAAGACGACAGGATCAGGAAAGAGTGCCAATCGGATTTAGCTAGCTACCATTTTAGAAACCTATTGAAATATCTGTGGAAAACAGATTTGAGTGATTGCAGCGTTGTCTCCTTTAATAAATAAAAATGGCAACCCAGCTTGGAGTAAGATTATGGTCAGCTGCAAAGAAAATCGACATATTCCCAAAACTTGTAAGTACCGGACGATACACCTTACCGTACGGTGATACGGTACGGTACACGACGTTACTCTCTCTCTGACACTGACAGACAGTGAGACACCACTGGCTGCCACTGCTGGTAACGGCGCGACCGTGCCCGTGATGCGCTCAGCCTCAGCCAGGCCTGGGGCCGTACTACTCTGAAAATTATCATAAGAGAAATATTCTTGTATCTTGAGAGTTACAATAAAATCCTCATTCTGAAAATTATCTTTTCTTGTATATTTTCTTGTTTGTAACTTTCGAAGAGCACGTGTGTCAGAGATAGAATTATCATGATTATGCGTAAAGTTAAAACGGCGCATATGGCATAATCCCTTTGGCTTTGCGAAAGATATCAAAAGGTATTCTGAAAAGTCTCTTTCTTTGCGGTCTCTTTCTGAACTTCTTTGCAAAATACAAGAAAATTTACAAGAGGTAGGGGGCTATTCATGCTAGTATTAGTATTGTAATTGTTGCATGCAATGTTTGTCCGTCTGCAATAAGTAGATCTATTTCTTACTGCATCCTGAAAAAACATGTTTTACAAAACAAAAGGAGACTTTCCACAGACATATCGAAGGATTGGTAGACTTATCAACAATTTAAAATTGGTGTTCGAGACAATATATCTTTTCAGAGAAAATATGTCTATGGAGAAGAGCCATGTGTATTTTTAGCACAGACATAATAAGCATGGGGGCACAAGAAAATTATGCCTGATATCAACAATGCGCTTCATTATTTTTCAGAAGAGATGCTTCTATAGGTTGACCTAAGCTTAAAGATAGGTTGATGATGAAATATTGGGCATGTCAGATAAAATAGGGGATGTCCTTACAGAGATACGACAATTTTCAGAATACCGATTTAAGAGAAATATAGCAAGCTGTTATCGAGTTACAAGAAAAGTTACGACAATTTTCAGAATACCACCCCATGGGCCATATTCTGAAAATTTTAGAGTTGTTATCTTCAGAGTAACAATAAAATTAAAATTTTAAAATGCTGTTATATCTCTCAACCTGGGACTGGCTTAGCCCAGGGGAAATTCCCGCAAATCGCCAACCTCCAGAGTTCCAGCCTTGCCTGTCTCCCAACATTAGCCATATAGAATGCTGGAATCTCCAAATTAATGAAAAAAATATGTACAAAAATATTATGGAGGTCATGCACTGCACCTAGATTTGCATGATTGGGATTGTGACTAAATTGTCAACTATTTTCACTGATCAACATATTTTGAATGTGGGGACTTTGAAGAGCTATCATCTGCAGTGGATCAGTCCTTCGTGTTATTCTTCAAAAATAACGTGGAAATAATTTTAAAGCTTCATGATCTTTGTCCAGCTTTCTGCAGGTAATCTTGTCAGACCAGCAGCAACCAGCAACAGGAATTTTCATTTCTCAATAGAAGGAAGACAAACAGGAGATGGAACCAAAACAAGTCAGGTTAGTTAACACCAAGAGTCTGTTGATACCATGGTATCAATATGTTATTTCAATTACAGTGTTTAGATATGGTGTTGGTGTTGCGGCTCAGGGAACTATGTTATGCATGCACATTCCACGGTCGATCATGACACCAGCATCATTTCAAGTACATTATTGAAATCTGGTATTGGTGTTATGGCAACATCGACACCAGTGGCAAAGCTTTGAAGTGAGGCTGGTCTAGTGTTGAAATCTGGTATTATTGTTATGACAATGCTCTTTATTATTGAAATGAGGCTTTACTCGATGCTGCTGTTTATTTGATGTTCAGGGAAGATAATGAATTTATGAGTGAAAATCATCAAAGCTTCATTCAATGTATGGAGCAATGACTCTTGTTTTTTAAGTGATTTTAGACATTGCAATCAAGACAATAAGGTTTACTGCATTTTCTCTCCCATTTTACTTCCATAATTGATTCTGTTTTAGCATGTACTGTTGGAAGACTTGATTACCATGTGCTATCAGACATGATCAGTAGCTTCATACTAAACCCCCTTGGCTTCAGTGTTAAAAGCTCAGATAAGCAGCCTTTCATGCTCAGACATCTACATGTACATTAACCCAAACTTAAAATCACACAATGTATGTAGATTTTAGTCCATCCATTGGGCATGTACGGTCTCAAAGTTTATTACTTGATATTTACAGTTATGATTCCTGAACTTTATTGCACGTGTTAATTTTTATTGATGAATCGTGTGGATCATTTGAGGCCTCATTCTGTTTTATTATTTGCAAATAATGCATGCATTTGCCTTGAACCTTGTATTTCATTTAAAATGTTCATGTGTAATATGGGCAATTAGTTTTAATAGTTATGAGATATCATAAGATGTAATTCCCCTTTTCCCCGTTTATTCATCTATTCCCTCTTTTACTTCTACTTCTTTTCTCCTTTTCATTCTTCATCATCATGTTTATTTTCTTTTTCTGTATCTAATTTTCCATTTTTATGTAGTTATCATTGCCATTTATGCAGACAAGTGAAAGACAGGGTTTTGTTGAATTTATTTGCCATTTATGAACAACCAATAAACATTTATGGGCAGGCTCCCATTCATCATACATGTTTAACTGAACATGCTTTATTGAAATCAAAAGGTGTTCAACATCAAGGGAACTGTAAAAGCAACCTAGACATGCAACGGACAATGGATCCCATTTCATGAAACAACATATGATTTGAAACTTGCACATTGTAATAAGGATTTTTCTGATGTAGTAAAATTGAATTATCCAGGAAACAGAAATGACAAGATTGTAATAGGTTAAAGGTCACTTCATATAAACCTGGGGCCCGTTTCATAAAACTTGTTACAATAACAACATTGCAATAACAGTTAACCTACTGAATCCTTCTTTCTGATTGGCTGATGTAAATTTGTTACAGAAATTGTGCAGTTGTTATTATAATAAGTCTTAATGAAACAGAACCCTGGAAGAAACGTCCTGCTTCATGTACGCAATGAGATTAAGAATTTTATAAAGTACAAGTGTGTGTATTCATTAATGTTTTTGCATGTAGATTTCATAAAATTCATACAAGTAAATACTCAAGAGGAATCGAAATAGAAACAAATGTTTGACATTAATAATTTGTCTCTAAGTCAACACTTATGCATTTGTTTGTTTATTTATTTTTTATTTAGTTTGGTATTAAATTAAATGCAGATTAGCATTCTTGGGGGTATTCTGTTTATATTTAAATGTTACATATGTTTAACTGTATCATGATTTCTCTTTGGTCATCTTCTGTAGGTTTCAAGAGACTATCCTGTTGTTGATCACACCTTTGACGCTGTTGTGGTCGGTGCTGGTGGTGCCGGTCTGAGGGCAGCATTTGGTCTGGCTCATGAAGGATTTAAGACTGCCTGTGTCACAAAACTCTTCCCTACCAGGTCACATACAGTAGCAGCACAGGTTTGTTCTCACCGAGTCATTTATTTGTGAACCACTTGGTCAAAATCTCATTGTAACTTTTAATATCAATTAAGTTAGTACAAGTTTATTCCTGTTCAGTATAGTTGCTCATTTATTGATGCAGTTATGACCAACCTAGTGTTATTGATCCACAATTTAATGAATGGTTTTTACTTTAACACTGCAAAAACTCTGGTGTTGATTTAACACCAGCCCAGAATCTATATATGTCCACACCAGAGAAGTATCGAAACAACACCAGTTTGATGTTAGACCAAAATAAAACTGGTGTCATGTAACACATCTCTGGTGTGGATATATATAGATTCCGTGCTGGTTCAACACCAGAGTTTTTGCAGTGTAGTTGCGATATATTTAAGGTTGAAACCCCTTTGTTCACTTATGACCTGTCTCACAGCGCATTGATTATTTCACATAACTCAATGGGTGGCTCAGTTGAGACCTACATGTAGCAAGTTTCTGCTGTGACCTACCTAGTCCAGAATTCATTCATCAGTTCAGATGTGATCCATTTTATATCCTGAGGTCATTTATTAATCCCTCTTTTTTTTTACAGGGTGGTATCAATGCTGCACTTGGGAACATGGAACCAGATAACTGGAGATGGCACATGTATGTTAACTCTCAATACATTTTTTTTCCATTTGAATTTTTTTAATGAATGGGCAAGTTGGCTCATTCAGTTGTAGTCATGTTTGGTGAATACCAGACACAGACGCCTGCATGTATATTACATGGTATCATTCCTTTTCCATAATTCAAAACAATGATTGTCTTCATCAAATGGAGAGTCATCAAAGTAGGATTTCAAGAGGAGATCATATGGACGATAATTTGTTAAGCAACAAAGAAATATATAAAGAGAGCTGAAAGTTTGAATGAAATTGGAAAATAATTAGAATTTTTAAAGAAAGTGTTGAATTTCAGACCGATAGGATGTTATGAAATACAATGGTAAAAAGTTTCTGAAATGGATGTACATATAAGAAGAATATTTTAGATCAATGATTAGATTTATTAAAGGTAAGAACGCAGTCATTGATGATCTCCTTGTCTGTGTGTTTTCTCTATAGGTATGATACTGTCAAAGGCTCTGATTGGCTAGGAGATCAAGATGCTATTCATTACATGACAGAAGAAGCCCCCAAGGCTGTTATTGAGGTAATCCTTTTATTTAAAAAAATATGAATAAGAGGCAAACATTTAAAAAAGACATGTGTTTTTCAACATAGTACAAAGAAAAGGTTGGAAATAGATGACAACAGAATCCATACATAAAACATTAATATAGGTTTATGACACGACTGAGTACATAATATATCAAGTACATTATTGTAAGGATTTAGTCAGTATTGACTGTGAGAAATGAGAAAAGATATGGCATCTTAAGCTTAAACTTTTTTTACCAAATAGTTATCTGCTCATCCTGGTCCAAATGCAAATGAGTGAACTGATGATGTTCCTCACTATTTCTTGTTTATTTTGAACGTGAAATATTCATATTTTCCCCTCATTAAAATGTCTAACAGAATTTGTTTCCTCGAAAGAGGTGGGATTGCAGTCATTGAAACTTATTGCCATTCCCTGTGGTGAAATCTGCAGAAAAAAATGAAAAATTCTATTCATATAAACACAAAAGAAATTGTGAGTGGCATCGACTCTTTCATTCATATACCTTGTATCACTACGATGTGCATGTAATTGCAACTTAAAAAAAAAGCAAGATATCAAAATGCCATGCCTTTCATATTTTAACCAGATTTGTTGGGTGGGCTTGCCCTTCAGATTAATGGTATAGGAACTGTGTCTCTGAAACATGAAGCTACATGAATGATTGTGGGTCTGATAACTCTTTTTGATTGCATTGTGTACAAACAATCATTAAAGACAGCCCAATGATCAATTGCTAAGACCAGAGGTACATCAGTATCAGACCTTCATTTTTGAGGAGCGCGATCGTGCCGGCGCTCCTACCGCGCTCCTAAAAAAAAATAAGGAGAGCAAAAAAATCGTGCTCCAAAAAAAAAAAAAAAAAATCACATTTCACATCTTTGAATCCATGAAATGGACTTCTATTTTCAAAATTTCTTTGAAATTACTTTGATTTAGTTGAAAACTATCAGAAAAATGAAGAATATTCATCTCTTTCCCGACTCTGATTTTAATTTAAACTCGGTAAATATTGCAGTCCCATGTAGTCCCATATGGAGATTTTCATGGCAACACCATGGAAGTCTACATGTGGGACTACAATATTTACCGAGGTAAGTTCAAGTCAGAGTCGGGAAAGAGGTGAATATTCTTCATTTTTCTGATAGTTTTCAACTAAATCAAAGTAATTTCAAGGAATTATGGAAAAAAGAAGGCCAATTCATGTATTTAAAGATGTAAAATGTGAATTTTCTTTTTTTCCTTCATTTTTTTTTTTTTTAAGAGCATGTACGACATCTTGTAAACGAATTGATATGACCTAGGCCTCGTTTCACCACAGATTAATTAATAGCTCCACAGCTATTGCATATACAATGTTAAGAAAGATCTACAATTTGTCATACATGTATTAGTCGATTTGACATTTCCGAACCTAGAAATGTTCTTTTCGATGAAGTTTTTTTCTTGATTCGTGTTCCTATGGGGTCCAAGAACAAATTCAGCTTGGTTGCCAAAAGTTGCCATTAGGGCAATTTTGCTAATTTGCATAAATCCAAAATGGCCGCCAGATGCCATCTTGAAAACCTAACTTTTGAACCCCTGTCCACAAAATGATGAGTAATGACTCGTTTTAGGGGTTTAGAGATGTGTAGAACTGATTTCTGTAATCATTTTTGCAATATAAGGTCATCTTTAGGTCAAATCCAAGATGGCCGCCATATGCAATCTTGAAAAATTGACTTGTGTTCCCCTTTCCCCAGAATGACGAGTAATACCTCTACTTAGGGGTTTTGGGGTGTGCAGAATCCATTTCTGCTTTCTATTTTGCAATATAATGTCATCTTCAGGTCAAATCCAAGATGGCCGCCATATGACGCCATCTTGAAATATCAATTGTTGAACCTTTGCCCCAGAATCATGAATAATAACTCTATTCATGAGTCATTAGGTATGTTGATTCAATTCATGTAGTTATTTTGCACAAAAGATAATCTTCAGATCAAATCCAAGATGGCCGCCAACCGCCATCTTGAAAAATTACTGTCTGAGGCTTATACGTGTTTGAACTAATGTAAAGGGATTTCAGTAAGAATACTTATTTCTTTTATTAATTCTCAAGTTCATTTCAACATTAATTGCTCAACTTAGAATGAATCTTCTTTAGGTTTGGGCTATCTATTTCGAGTGTATTTTTTAAGGTCCATTCATACCTTTGTACTGAAGAGGCTTTTAGGGTCTTATTTCAATTTGACAGTGTTTTATCAATATTATTTTTCTAAATCAATGTGTTCAATGATTGGTTGGCATCAATTCGCCTTAAAAGACGATGGTGTAGCGCTAGGCCTTTCGAGAGTGACTATAGAGCTCCACTCTAGAGTGGCAGTCTCTAGAGCAAATTTTTACAGATGAAGGAGGATGGCGCTGAGACACGTTTATATAGAGATGCTGCCCTAGCCTTCCTCCTAGCCAGTTGGTCTGCCAATTTAGCAATTCGATTATTTTCTGACGTCTTGACCCCTGTACTTAGTAGCTCTCCATAGAATGGATGGCGACTATCATCTACACCTTCATAAGGGTTAGTGTCTATGCCGGCAAGTTTTATGTCATATTTGCATGTGTCTTTAAAACGGAGGTGTGATCTATGGATGGGGTGAGACCAATCACACAGCTTACCTTACCTTGGCGAATCCCTTCTTGGATTCGCCAAGGTTTCATGGGGCAAACATGCCCAACCACCTGAGGTGCCTTTGACTAAGGAGCGAGAATAAGCTTTTGATGCTAGCATGTACGCTGAAGGGCCTCTGTATTTTTCACTTTGTCCTGCCATTTAACGTGCATGATACGTCCGAGGCAGCTGACATGGAAGGTGTTTAGCAACTTTTCTTGGTCGGCGTACGTTTTCCAGGACTTACTTCCGTGCAGGAGCTTGGCCATGAATGTGACAGATTTTACAATCCTGATGCTTATATGCTTGTCCTGTGAAAGGGGACAAGAGACATATAGTCGGTCCAAGGTAGGTGAGGAGTCCACCATAACCAGACGAGTGTGTGCTCTTGATATACATATCTGGAGGACAGTCGGTGTCTTGAGTCTATCAGGATTTCTGACTGTCTCAAAGTCTGATGGATGGTCCAAACCCCTTACATGCACAAGACAGGCAGCTGTTATGTATGACTAGGTCTTGTACTCCCACTTCTTGAGAGGCAGGGGCGACATCGTTTCCGTAAAACATTTCACGAATGAGAACAATCCTGACCGTGGAACAGTCTTGGGGAGCCTATCTTCTGCAGGAGGCTAAAGAGTGCACTCCTGCTGACCAAGTCAATGGCTCTTGTCAGGAGGAAAAGTCCAATAATAATTATTAAGGAAGTTAATAATTAAATCAATTTTTTTGAAAAAAAATACGGAGAAATCACTTTTTAATTCAAATAATACTTTAAAGTCATTTCACTGGAAAAGTATGGTTGCACAGAAATAAAAAAGGGATCAAAACTCCCGAAATCATAGCCCAAACCTTGAATGGTTTAATTCTAAAGTAATCGGTTAATGACGAAATCTATCAACCATCTGACCATCTTAGACATGACTTGACCTCGAACTAAAAATGGAGTGATTAAAAGAAATGAATCATTCTCACTGAAATCCCCTTACATGAGCTCCAATACATAACAACAACCTTATTAGGGACAGCACGTCTTCAAGGTTCAATAGTCTCGGAAGTAGTTTTTTTTTATTTCTTAATATGGCGTTTAGTGGTCATGTTGGATTATTTTGACCTGGAGATGATCCTACATTGCAAAATTATGAATAGAAATTGAATAAACATACCAAATAACTCACGAAAAGAGGGATATTATTCATGATTCTGGGACAAAAACTTGATAGTTAATAAAAGAAATGAGTATCTTACTAAAATCCCGTTACATTAGTTCTAACACGTATAAGCCTCAAGCAGTAATTTTTCAAGATGGCGGTTGGCGGCCATCTTGGATTTTATCTGAAGATCATCCTTTGTGCAAAATAACTACATGAATTGAATCAACATACCTAATGACTCATGAATAGAGTTATTATTCATGATTCTGGGGCAAAGGGTTCAAAAATTGATATTTCAAGATTGTGTCATATGGCGGCCATCTTGGATTTGACCTGAAGATGACATTATATTGCAAAATAGAAAGCAGAAATGGATTCTGCACACCCCAAAACCCCTAAGTAGAGGTATTACTCGTCATTCTTGGGCAAGGGGAACAAAAGTCAATTTTTCAAGATTGCATATGGCGGCCACTTTGGATTTGAGCTGAAGATGACCTTATATTGCAAAAATGATTACAGAAATCAGTTCTACACATCTCTAAACCCCTAAAACGAGTCATTACTCATCATTTTGTGGACAGGGGTTCAAAAGTTAGGTTTTCAAGATGGCATCTGGCGGCCATTTTGGATTTATGCAAATTAGCAAAATTGCCCAAACGGCAACTTTTGGCAACCAAGCTGAATTTGTTCTAGGACCCCTTAGGAACACGAATCAAGAAAAAAACTTTATCGGAAAGAACATTTCTAGGTTGGTGTATTGAGCTTATGAGACTGTCAAATCGACTATATTGTAATGAATTGATTTGAGCTGTTCACGAAGAGCGATTCTCAAAAAAATAAGGAGATCAATCTATTGAGCTCCACAAAATTATAAACATGAAGGTCTGCAGTATTATCTATTCCATAATATTATTTCTAAGTTACAAAGAGTCCAAAATTCATGTGCGAGACTTGTCTACCATGTGCCAAAGTTCCACTACACCTCCTCTGAGAGCTCCGCTGGTTGCCAGTGCGTCAAAGAATTTCATTCAAAATTCTGTTAATTGCATGTCAATCATTAATCGGTCAGCCCCATACTACATAACAGAATTACTCAAACTTAAAACCCAAATCGCATAGTCGAAGTCTGTGAAGTTCCACAGATAAATCATTGTTCCACACTCTGCAATTCGCACTTGGTGCTCCCAAACTCCACCACTTACTATCTTCAAATCAAAATGGAAAACATCAAGCAATCAATTAATCAAGTAATTTCTGTGTACACTAATAGAATGAAGTAAAAAGGGCTCTGAAGTAGCGCAGCTAAATATATTCATATAAAAGCTGCGCTATACAAATTTCTGTTTCATGTTATCTATTCTATTCATTATCTATCCAACTTTATCCATTTTAATTCATTTCAACTCGTTACTATTCACCAGCTTGAGAACTATGGCATGCCTTTCAGCAGAACAGAAGAAGGTAAGATCTACCAGAGAGCGTTTGGAGGTCAGAGCTATGACTATGGTAAGGGAGGTCAAGCACATCGATGCTGTGCTGTAGCAGACAGGACAGGTCATTCACTGCTTCATACACTCTATGGACAGGTAATAACTCATGTTACTCAAGCTTTATTGAATAGTTTTTTTCTTTTTCCACTATCAAAGCTAGATTTGAGCCGTCGCAGCATACTAAAATTTCACAAGAAACTCTTTAAATAAAGGTTGCCATATTGTCATAAATCTTATAAAGTTACAGAAACCTAACTTTATGAAATAAAAACATCTAAGCTGAAATGCAATTATACTGCCAATCTTAGGGTGGGAGTCAAATTGACACCCCCCCCCCCCATATATCCTGGTCTGAAATAGCCCAGTTGAAATAGGGTTTAACAATTTTGTTTCACAGTATAGACCAGGGGCCTGTTTTGTAAGGACTAAATACTTTAGAAACTACATGTATGTCATTGTGGTAACAGGGATCAGCATCCCTGTTAAGCAAAATTTGAAACCTCTGCAGTTACTTATATTTGAAAATATTCTGTTGATTCATATTAACCCCCAAAGTATTAATGATAGTACCGGTAGATTTTTTATGCTTTGTGTATTTTTATAATTCTATTTTGATACTGTTATGTTTAATGCTGTTTTTTATGTAAAAGTTCTGTACAATTCAGCTCTTGCTGCGAACAGTCTTTGAATAAAATACCATTATTATTATTATAACCTTAAATGTTGTGATGGTAGTTACCATCATGGCAGCATTACACTAGTTGTAGCTCTTTGTGAAACCTGCTCCAGGACAGTTCTTTACATCAAGTGAACATGAATTTTTTTTTTCCTTTCCACAGTCACTGATGTATGATACATCATACTTCATTGAGTACTTTGCACTGGATCTGATTATGGAAGAAGGGGAGTGTCGCGGTGTGGTGGCGCTCTGCATGGAAGATGGCTCAATCCACAGGATCAGGGCCAAGAACACAGTCCTTGCTACAGGGTAAGATAATCAATCTAGGTCACAAAAGTTTGTGGGAACCATTCTGATTGGTTCATAATCAGTAATTTGAACACAAGCCATTTGCAAGGATGATTTTGATTGGCCATTGTCATTGACTGCCAAACTCTGTTGCTGATCCATTCTTTTTCTTAAAGTTGATGGATAATCTGCAGCATCATTGATCAGTACATATAACATGTCTTTTCTAGTTTTGCTTCTCATAGTATAACTGTTCATTTGTTAAAAATGAAAAATTAGAGTAGCTGTGTCATTTCTAGTTAACATATGCATGATTTGTTTTATTTTCGATTTTTTTTTTTCAGTGGCTATGGACGTGCATACTTCAGTTGTACCTCGGCTCATTCATGCACCGGGGATGGGACAGCTATGCTTACCAGGGCTGGGCTAGCGAATGAAGATATGGAGTTTGTCCAATTCCACCCCACAGGTAATTACAAGGGCCACACAATATGATATCTTTAATGTCACAATATGATATCTGAATGTCACAATATGATATCTGAATGTCACAATATGATATCTGAATGTCACAATATGATATCTGAATGTCACAATATGATATCTGAATGTCACAATATGATATCTGAATGTCAATATGATATCTGAGTGTCACAATATGATATCTGAATTCAATATGATATCTGAACGTCAAAATATGATATCTGAATGTCAATATGATATCTGAATGTCATTATGATATCTTAATGTCACAATATATCTGAATGTCAATATGATATCTGAATTCAATATGATATCTGAATGTCACAATATGATATCTGAATGTCACAATATGATATCTGAATGTCACAATATGATATCTGAATGTCACAATATGATATCTGAATGTCACAATATGATATCTGAATGTCAATATGATATCTGAGTGTCACAATATGATATCTGAATTCAATATGATATCTGAATGTCAAAATATGATATCTGAATGTCATTATGATATCTTAATGTCACAACATATCTGAATTCAATATGATATCTGAATGTCACAATATGATATCTGAATGTCACAATATGATATCTGAATGTCATTATGATGTCTTAATGTCACAATATATCTGAATGTCAATATGATATCTGAATTCAATATGATATCTGAGTGTCACAATATGATATCTGAATGTCACAATATGATATCTGAATGTCAATATGATATCTGAATGTCACAATATGATTTCTGAATGTCACAATATGATATCTGAATGTAAATATGATATTTGAATGTCACAATATGATATCTGAATGTCACAATATGATATCTGAATGTCACAATATGATATCTGAATGTCACAATATGATATCTGAATGTCAATATGATATCTGAGTGTCACAATATGATATCTGAATTCAATATGATATCTGAATGTCACAATATGATATCTGAATGTCATTATGATATCTTAATGTCACAATATATCTGAATGTCAATATGATATCTGAATGTCACAATATGATATCTGAATGTCACAATATGATATCTGAATGTCACAATATGATATCTGAATGTCACAATATGATATCTGAATGTCACAATATGATATCTGAATGTCATTATGATATCTTAATGTCACAATATATCTGAATGTCAATATGATATCTGAATTCAATATGATATCTGAGTGTCACAATATGATATCTGAATGTCACAATATGATATCTGAATGTCACAATATGATATCTGAATGTCAATATGATATCTGAATGTCACAATATGATTTCTGAATGTCACAATATGATATCTGAATGTAAATATGATATTTGAATGTCATAATATGATATCTGAATGTCAATATGATATCTGAATGTCACAATATGATATCTGAATTTCACAATATGATATCTGAATGTCAATATGATATCTGAATTCAATATGATATCTGAATGTCACAATATGATATCTGAATGTCACAATATGATATCTTTAATGTCACAATATGATATCTGAATGTCATTATGATATCTTAATGTCACAATATGATATCTGAATGTCAATATGATATCTGAATGTCACAATATGATATCTGAATGTCACAATATGATGTCTGAATGTCACAATATGAAAAAAGGGCAGCAAAATGAAAGTCTTTTTCCTCTGCCCAACATTGTTGATGCCTCATATCAATGGTGCAGAAAATAATTATTTTATTATCAAGATCCATGTGATTGTAGACATTATTGAATAAGTTATTTTGTATTTACTAGGGATCTATGGAGCGGGTTGTCTGATTACAGAGGGATGTCGAGGAGAGGGTGGATACCTCCTCAATAGTGAAGGTGAAAGGTTCATGGAAAGGTATGCTCCTACCGCCAAGGATCTTGCATCAAGGGACGTTGTCTCAAGGTCGATGACTATTGAAATCAGGGAAGGAAGGTGAGTACCTGCTGTAGCAAAATGAGCTTGGTTCCCTTTTTCTTCATTTATATTTATGGTTAATTTGATTTGAGATTTGATTTCAACAGACTCACCTGTAAAACTATCCTATGGATGTTTCACAAAGATTTAAGTATGACTTAAATCACACTTAAATGTAGACGCGTATCTGAAGTATAACACACAAGACATTTTATCCGACAAGTCCCATTTTATCTGACAGTTACCATAGTAACACTGATTCTCAGCCAATAAGAATGAGGGAAAGATGTCAAATCTGACAACTTGGATTAAAATGTTGATGAAACCCTCCCCAGAAGGCAGATTATACTTGTACTTTCGAGGGGCTGTGGACCATTTTGCTGTCCCATCCAGCGTCTTTGTTTTTGTTATGATGACTTGATGTCTACAATAGAGCACAAAGTCTTAAAGCAGATACGAACCAATAGCGCCATCTCAAGTCCTCAACTACTCATACCTGGCCATTTTCCTGACCCATAATGCTAATGTAGTCTCGCAATATAGACCCACTTGAATAATAACATGCGAATTAACTACTCAATACATTTGTAACGCAATAATCATGTTACCAAGTAGCAAAACAATTACTTTTCCTCTCAAAACAATTTAGTTACTCTATACAAATGCAATTAGAGGTCAATTTATTCTCTCTAGTATTAGTAGATATCTGAAAAGGTATATATTAAGACTATGTATTTGTAACACAGTCCATGAGAGACCACACACAGTTTACTACCCTTTAAAAGTGATTTACTAGTACACCATCCGCTCTTGTACTTGTCTAGGGGCTGTGGACCAGACAAGGACCATGTATACCTGCAGCTGTCCCATCTACCACCCCAGCAGCTAGCCACCAGGCTGCCCGGTATCTCGGAGACTGCCCAGATCTTCGCTGGCGTGGATGTCACCAGGGATCCAGTCCCGGTGCTCCCGACTGTCCACTACAACATGGGTGGTGTGCCTACCAACTACAAGGGACAGGTCAGTACTTGACTCGAGATTGAAACTTCTCAGAAATGAATAGCATCATTCTAACTCCAACCTCATGAACACACAAATGCTTGTATTTTAGCTTTGATTTGATCTAAACTCTGGTCAACGTTGTGGTTTAGCTATAGAAAGCCAAGTGAAATAATGAAACTTTTTAGATACCAAATTGAACAGCACATTTCGCAATCATATCATTAGCAATTGATCGCTAACCTTTGTGTCACAGAGCCCTGAACATTATTTCTCTTTGAACCTTGCTGAAGTGAGCATTGTGGAAGATCTAGAGCCAGTTTAGATAAGACTAGTGCCTCTTTCTTACTGCTTACCAGCTTATCACACAAAAGTGAAATCATTATTCGGTAAGGTCTTACCCTACATGTAGATTGCATTTGGTCAGTTAGTGTAATTAATTTGTGATTTATTGTGTACAGTTTGTTTTTTATAGAATTGCCACATATATGTTACACATTATTTGGCGAATAAAGATGATGTATAAAATGTGGAGTAACAATATGACATTCATGCACATCTTCCACTTGATATGATAGGTCCTGGAATACAGTGATGAGAATGGTGACACAGTTGTTCCTGGTCTGTATGCCTGTGGAGAGGCTGCCTGCGCCTCGGTCCATGGCGCCAACAGACTCGGAGCTAATTCTCTTCTTGATCTGGTTGTCTTTGGACGTGCTTGTGCTCACACCATCAGGGAAGAGAACAGACCAGGAGATCTGATCCCAGACATCAAAGCGGTAAGGCTCACCACCAAGGGTGTGTTTCATCAAGATTTAACTATGTTGGTAACCATTATTGTTACAACCATAAGAACCTTAATTGTGATTGGCAGCTGAGTTCTGTCACCATTGTAGTTTTCATAATTGTAAGTCTTAATTACAATGGACCTGGATCCTTCATCTCATCTGTTCCTATAAAAAAAATCTGTCCATCAATCTCAATATAAATGGTAAACAAAACCCTATATCTAGTCATTCCTTTATTATCATAAAACCTTTTCATCTCCCTATTTCTGTCTCCTGTCTTTGAAGAAATTAAGACAGGAGTCAAATGTTGGATTTCTGGTGTGTCTCATAAGCATCTTGTCTCTGATTTTCAATGAGAAATTTGTTCTGAGCCAGTCATATGCAAGGATATCAGGAGATAATAACAAATTGTGAAAATAACAGACTATTCATTTCACAAAATGCTTGACAGGAACGTTGGTTCTCATGTTATATAAGTCGTTACATTTACAATTTTCCATTAATTATATTAACATTGATACATGCCATTTTACTTTCTCTTGTCTAGTATTACCATATATTTATTGTATTCATTGGAAGGGAGAAAAGTCTTGGGACTTTCATGAATGGTCGGCAAGTATTCTCTATTTTCATGTGAATTGCTGGCTCATACCAAAAGGGTTTAGCCCATTGAGAACTAGACCAACTGCCTCTTGTAACCCAGTGAATGTTATAAACAATACAAGTTACAAGTAAATACTATAGTATATTACTAGTGCTTGTCATTTATTGGATTTATTCTCCTTTTGTTTTTTATAGAATGCCGGTGAGGCTTCAGTGGCTAATCTTGATAAGTTGAGGTATGCTGACGGTGACATCAAGGCTGCTGAACTCAGGCTCAAGATGCAAAAAGTAAGACCAATGTTATCAAAGTATTGCCAATTAATTGTTGTTTTGTAATAAAATGCATTTTCCGTAGACGCCAAAATGCAATCATGAGGTGTCGATCTCCACAAGGAGCTTAGAGTAACTCTTGGAAAGTGATCGGAAGCCACAATTACTTTTTTAAATTTCTCAGTAAACTAATGAATGAATATGATTTATAATGCACCAGATCCATTCTGCAGTTTAAACTTTTATAATATTAGTACATATAGTTGTTGCTTGTGCAAGTTTGGATGTATATGAACCCATTCCCTTGGTGACTGAGTCTGCCTATCAGACTGTGATCCATTGAAATGTATTTTAAATCATGATTAACTTGTCTGCTATGGGCTGGTAGATATTTCTTGGTCATTAAATACCGACTTACACCATTGTCATAAAATCCTTGGAAACAAAACTTCCTTGAAATCGCCCATGTTATCAATTCAATCTATACATGTATTGGTATTTAGACTAATGAAAATAAAAGGGTACATTAAGTTGTAGCTAATTATTTGCGAAATTCTTATTGAATATGAAGTTTTAAATGAGTAGTCTCCAGACTGGTTTTCAGTTAATACAACTTTTGCAGATGTAATGTGACTTTGCTCCAAAGCTTTGATATCGTTTAGAAATGTGATGTGTAATAATTTATCTCTCGTTAAAATAGAAAATGGGAAGATGGACTAACCATTGTAATCCATCATATTATGTCGATGGTAATTAGGAAGTATATCATGGAAAACAAACTCCATTGCAGAGGGGTTGGACCACTGATTGTGGTTTAGTTCCGTGTATGCTTATCATTGTGCATATATGCGACCTTCAATTTAATTAATGGGGTTTTTTTTAAGGGGTGTTCATGTAGTTCTTAGGATATTAAACAACCCTTTAACAATAATTTTGAGACTGTCCTCCATTATTCAAATTTGAACTGAATGTTGTTTGTTGACAGACCATGCAGAACAATGCAGCAGTGTTCAGGACTGGAGAGACATTAACAGAGGGTTGTGAGCTCATTAGTGATGTCTACAAGAACCTAGATAACATCAAGGTTAGTACCTCCCACGGTTTTATTTTTTTCATGAAAGAATTTTCACCGACAAAGTTGCTCTGAGCCAATCAGATGCAAGGATTTTGGTAGCTTATAACAAACAATAGTTAGTGAAAATCTCTATTTATTTTATGAAATGATCCCCTGGTCTAGACCAGAACATGCCATTGTATTAATCAATATACACATAAAAGGTCTGAATACAAAGCCTATTGAAGGCTGAATGGAATTATGTACTGTGTAGCCTGATAAACCTGATAATCAAGTTAGAACTTGTGCTAGACTTTGTTTTACCAACCAGTTAGTGAAATTGCTAATAACAGTTTGTGCCAGCTGACTAGGTTGTGTTACACTAACAAAATACAACAAGGGAAGGTATGTACATTTTCCATTACAGAGCATATGTATCTTTCATTTAGACTGATGCTAATGCAATATCGTTATGTCTAGCCATGATGATGATATACATAGTAGTTGTTTGGGATCTCATACTCATGTCATATATCTCTATGGAACCTAAGGAGGAAGATGATCACTGTTTATTTAATTCATGTCTTATAATTTGAATTGGATATCTGGAAATATATATACGAGATTAATTTAAAATTAATTTCAAATAAGTATTAATTTTAAAGATACCCTGAGTAAGAAATGTAAGAGATGTGGAGAGACGTATGTATTTTTCGTATTTATTTTAAAAAGAGAAAGAAAAATACAGTCAAACTTGTCTTTAAAAGGGATGCTCCAGGCTGAAAATATATTTAAATAAATAGAGTAAAATTCACACAGAAGAATGCTGAAAATTTCATCAAAATCTGACGACAAATAAGAAAGTTACTGAATTTTCAAGATTTGCATTTTTCTTTGTCCTAGCTCTTTGATCGTGGCATTGTGTGGAACACAGATCTGATTGAGGCTCTTGAGCTACAGAATCTTTTGTTGAACTCGGTCCAGACCATGTACAGCGCTGAAGCACGAAAAGAGAGTAGGGGAGCCCATGCAAGAGAGGATTTCAAGGTCAGAAATCAATTTGCCACACTTACTGTTCTATGAATAAACCTCTTGTTGGCTAGCTCTTGTCCACAGTTACCTTCAGATAACCGCAGATATATGTACAATATGATTATCTACCCCAAAGTGTGCATTTAATCTCTGAATGCATTTAGGTGAACCTGCCTTTGATATTTTATGAGCCACAATGCTTGGAACCCAGTTCTCATAAATAGTGTACCAAAAGAAACCGATCAAACTTTACTTAAACACCATCTCATTTTCATTGATCTTTCTTTTGCCATTTTGCGACTTTGAATTCTGATACCAGTTGATGTGAGGGGCGATAGCCTCTCTGCGATTGAACCAGTCTCTTCATTATTGAAATGTGCTAAAAAAAATTATTGAAGCTAGCCTGTGTAAAAAATGTAGTTCAGTTTGACTGTGGAATTTGCAGTGCCCTTGTAAAGTTTGAACAGTTTCTTTTGGAACCCAGTTTATATTCCTTGTTGATATATCAAACAATCCTCTAGCAGTTCTAATACCAACGGTTATCTGCACATGCTCATATTTTATCCATAACTTGGCTTATTATATTGCCACCCTTTCCCCCTTAGAAAAAAATATAGATAAAAAAAAATGAAAATATTTCTGTCAGAAGCAGATTTGTTCCACTTTGTATAAAGATAATTCATCCATTTTCAGTTTTTATATTTATTTTTGTTTACCCAGGGTAACCCCATCAGTGGACTAAGCACTGTTTTTCTTGGGGGCCCTGTATACAAGTAACAAATACATACATATAATAAGTACAAACAATGAAAAAGTAATAAACAAGGAAGAAAATATGCTCAAAGAGACTAGCAACCTGCAGGACATACACTCAGACAAGTGAACAATGATTGAATGCTTGTTCTCTCTCTGTTCTTTGCATGCAGGATCGTATTGATGAGTATGATTATAAGAAACCCCTCGAAGGTCAAGAGGAGAAACCAAGTTCAGAACATTGGAGAAAACATACCATGTCATACATGGATGAACAGACTGGAGAGGTAGGTCTTTTGTTTTTTTCTCGCCTGCATGGCAGAGCGCGACTGTAGGCGCCGCTTTCCCGGTGGCAGCAACATCAAATCTTAACCTAAGGTTAAGTTTTCGAAATGACATCATTCATTAGAAAGTATATGGACCTAGTACATGAAACTTTGACATAAGGGTAATCAAGTATTACTGAACATCCTGCCTTGGTTTCAGGTCACATGACCAAGGTCATTTAGAGTCAATGAACTTTGGGCATGTTGGGGGCATTTGTTGAATTTTCATTTTTAATTTTTATGGAACTTGTTCATAAAACTTGGACAAAAGTGAAATCAAGTATCACTGAACATCCTGTGCGAGTTTTATGTCACGTGACCAAGGTCAAAGGTCATGTTTGGTCAATGAACTTTGGTTATGTTGGGGTATTTTTTTAATTTTATGGATCTAGTTCATGGAACATAGACATAATGGTAATCAGGTATAAATTATTGTTTTGCACATCTTAGATCACGTGATCATGGTCAAAGGTCATTGTTTTTCAATGGACGTAGTATTTCAATATCATGTGAATGTTTTCTTTTTGAATGATTATTCAATTCCTGTTTTCAAAGTCAGCACTGCTGCTATAATGAATCGCGTAGTGCAGGCGAGGCTGCTAGAGCCGTTCCACTTGTTTTACTTGCATGTTATGTTACCACTTTGTGAAGAGGTGGGTGTTTCACAAAGTTGTCTGCAATTTACGATGGCTTTACGCATGACTGGTGACACTTTCTTGTGCAAAATGATGTATCTCTATGCAGCTGACTTGCAGCAATAGGTGTCCCAGTTGTATGTAAAGTCAGTTGAAATTATAAGAGCAATTTTATGTAACACTTGCCTCACCGTATAAATCATTTCAAATAACTTTGCATCTGGTTCTATTCATCCATTTTAGTTGCTTTGATTACTCTAAACAATGAATCATTTGAAATTACTTATGTTTTTCCAGTTTGGGAAGTTGTCAGATAATTGACTATTTATAATGGGCTTATTTATTGAAGTTGAAATTCTGAAGGATTGACTGAGAAAACTGGAAAAATTAAATCACAGGGAAGGTAGACATTTAGTCTTGTATTTCTAGATGGTATTGATTTGCCCATGATTTGTTTCTTATATCCTATTTCACTTCATGAAAATTTGATGTTGAAATTTCAAGATATTTTGAAATCCATGAGTTTCTGTCCCACTAATTTTTGCCATGACGATTGTCAAATATATCAGCATTCATGTCATTGAAGGTCACGGGGTCAAGGCCAAAGATCTTTTCTTGTATTTAAACTTAATATTGAAATACAATATTTGTATAGGTAGGTCATAAGATATCACAAGCACTTAAATGAAATTTGTTTTTTTCTCTCTCTCTAATATGGGAAATGTGTAAAGCTACAGATAACAAACAAAAGGGCATCCCATTTTGAATAATTTTTGTTATTATAAGAAGTGACAAGTTTATTTTCATGAGTAATGATCTCTCTCTGTCTCTCTCCCTGACCCTTTTCACCTCTTTCTCTTTATCTCTCTGTCTTGCTATCTCTCTCTTTGCCTTGCTCTCTCCCGTCTAACAGGTCAAGCTGGAGTACAGACCAGTCATTGACGAGACCCTAGACCAACAAGACTGTGCTACTGTCCCACCGGCAGTTCGGTCTTACTAAACCAGCATCTATCAGATCATCATGAAGAATTATACATATATACATTCTAACTTGTCTGGAACGACCACCGTCTGGAGTCAAAAAGGTCTTAATTAACGGACATGTTCCTGCAATGCAGGTTTTGATAAAGAATATTATCATAAGGAAACCAGGTTGTGATCTTTATTGACGGTCTCTCTATACAGCTGGTTTCTAAAGCAAGTTTGACAATGCACCACAGAAGCTAGGGTGAAAATAAAAACTATGTGGCCAAGGATTAGATTTCATAAAGGTCGTCTCAGCAGATGTTTGATAAATGTTGTCACTTACCTATCAACAGTGAGTTGATTATTACTCAAGTTATTATAAAAGCTGGTGGTTACTTCAATAATTTTGTACAGGGGTCTAAGGTTTGGCCCTGTTTATGTGAAACTACAAAGATGAAGTTGCCATCACCCTTTTCAGTGACTGAATCCATATTCCATGAAGTCATGTCTACTGATTGCTGGAAAGCATATTGTTACAAGATATTTTGTCACATCATCAATGATAAGTGGTTATTTGTTAAATGTCTTTTGTTTAAATGTGGGAATGTGTGTCTTACGCCGGGTTACCTGTGTTTTTCAGAATGCTCCTGCCGAAGTAGAATGTTGCGTTCTCTCATATCTTGATTTAAATTTGGATATTGTATTACATTGAATACAGTGATACCTTGGAAAACGCTTAAATTTAGGTTAATAATGTTCTATCAGTGCTTATTTGGAAATGATTGGGAGCGTATGACAATTGTGGAATGTTAATTGTTTCATTCAGGAGCTTTTTGTTTGATATTTTTGCAATTTGAAATAAGTTTATCACCATCACCCATCTCTAGTTGGTTCTGTTTCTTTAAGATCATCATAAATGGTGTTCATGTGCGCTCCATTTACGTCATCATTATGAAATATATGCACACTTTGTATTAACCAAGAAATGCATTATTTTGGGCTTTGTTTTGCACATCGTTCAGTTGTTTCCTGCTGTGGATATCGTTTGAATTTTGTTGTACGCAGTATACATCCAGTAAACGTTGTCCAATACTTAATTATTTAAATAGAGCTAGATACATCCCTATGAATGAACCGTACATTGTCTGGTCAGAGAATAATCTGGTAGAATAAAGATTATTTTGCCTCAGCATGCCAAACTGAATTATTTCCAATGCGGTCCCCTATGGATACTTTCAGATCAAGCTCAGTATTGTTGTAAAGTGAGACAGTATACAAATAGCAAATAGGCATGAGTGCGATGGTGCGAGATTTCGCATGAGATGTAAGGAAGATGCTCTATTCAACGAGGCGTTAGCCGAGTTGAATAGAGCGTTTCTTTCACCGAATGTGAAATCTCGCACCATTGCACAAATAAGATTATTCGCTGTTTGTGTTGTACAATGCCTCGGACTTAGGCGAAAATATCGGGGGAAAGGGAGTTTTTTCTTGCAGTATCTATGAAAAGGGAGCAAAACAATTGAAAGCAAATCCCAAAACGCACATGACCTCGGGCAGCATTGCTCATGTAGCCAGCAAGCTATGCACGTATTTACCCTTCATTTACTGAGTACAATGAATTGAATCGTATTGTGATGTCACCTCCCAAAGCCGTGCAACGTTACATATCGGATGGTACGTCTTGCGTGCAATGGTACGAATGTGTGACATTCAGCCTCCCATTTGCTCGCGTAGAACAAGCTAAGTAGGCGTTGTACAATAAGGGACATCCTTCCTCGTGTTGACATGAAAACAATCATCCTGTGTATGATGTGATGTGATCCCCAATTATATTGCACTCTGTTAGTAAAAAAAAAAACAGTTTGCAATGTATGATATGACTAGTATGGTAAATAATAAACCATGTCTTATTTGATTATGTATTGTATTTACTATTTGATTGGAAAGAAGATAGAAGTTTTGTTCTACCTCTGAATTCACACATCTAAAAGTTAAGATGTTATTGATATGTTATCCTAGATTGATAATATATAACGAATGCAAGATATATTCAATATACTTAAGAATTGGTTTTAATTTTGCACTTATCTTTGTATAAAATGATTTATTATCTGAACATTTTGGTAATAAATATTGATAATGAGGGTTATTATAGGATCAATTAGAGACTTGGATTTTTTTAATCTGTGTTGCAGGGATTCTAAATTCATTTATGAATAAATTTAGGTGAAAGAAATCCAATGATGTGAGTCAAGTAAGAGCTGTATCATTTAGAAGATTTTCCCCCTTTTTTTGTTGATACATAAAATGCAATATAAATATTTTTTTCCTGTAAATGATATATACATGTATATGCTATCAATGTAAGTTTTCAATTTGTCATTGGGGTATTCAGCTATTAATAACGACATCAAGATTTATATATTACTTGATGAACTACCACAATCTTAAATTACTTTGTTCACTTTTGTATCCAGAAAAAAAAAGTAAGAAAGAAAAGAAAATAATTGCACAAACTTTCTTTTTTTATGCAAGAAAAAGAAAGTGAAGTACACCTGATGGTCACAATATCTCCCCCATGGAAAGCAATACACAAGATTTAAGTTGTAACTGTTGCTCACTCTCCGATATATATTTTCACTTGCTGTGGTATACTAGTATAACATTTCACCGCATAACTCAGATCGCGTTCATGGGATGCACCCTACCACCACCTATATATTCATGAGATTTCAAGTTTCAATTTCTGTGAGTGAGCATTGAGCATGAGTTCTAAGTCGGATTTAACTCCCCAGAGAGAGGGGGATGTTTCACAAAAAGTATGACTTAAAGTCATGTTAAATGCCAACGCGCACATGATTGTGTAACATGGAATGCTATTGATGAATACGCAGTAGTGCATGTCTTCTTAGCGTGGTTTGACCAATGCAGTGATGCCTTTAAGGCCACCACACGCCTTACGACCCGACTGGTCGGCAACTGGCTTGCGACTGAGTGAGGGGAGATGTGACGTCACAGCTCTTGTCAGCTTCGAGTCGCAGAACAGTCAGAGACAAGTGGCAAGGAAAATCGAAAGGATTTGACATGTCGAATCCTTGTGATTGGATTGCAAGCTCAATCCAACTTCCAGCCAATCAGGCAGCAAGTTGTACAACACGTATATAATAAACAACGCGCATGTGTGAGTCGCAGATCAGATCACAAGGTGTGCAGTGTTGAGGCTTATGACTGCCTTGCGACTCATCTCCCCTCACTCAGTCGCAAGGTGTGCGGTGGCCTTTACACTGCACATAAGTTACTGGGAATTAAAGTGTGAGATTTGTGAAACACCCCCAGGATTTATTATTATATCCTGCTTCATTTTATAACACCTTTGAGGGGGTGTATTTGCAATGGTAAAGTTTTATTTCAATTGTGCAAATTATGTAATCATGAATGCGTATAAAAGTTAGTGTTAACATGTAGGATGTGTTGTACTCTTTACAGCACTTGGAAGGAAGAATGGTTACAACATTAAATTGGCCATCATTATAAATAAAGGACAAGAGGCCAGTTGAAAAAGCATTACAATCTTGAAGATGCATTTATGCATACATACTACCATACAAGTCACTTGTATCATGAATTCAAACTAAATTAGCCAGAATGTGGATCAAAACATTTTCTGATGCTTCTAAATAGATTTGGGTAATTTCATGATAGTGTGAATGTCCCTGCATTCTGAAATAGAGATAGTAAAATTATCTTATTTGGGCTTACTGAAGTTTGTGAATTATTTGAATTAATGATTTTGTTTCTTTACATATTGAAAAGATTACCAATGAGATGTTGGCAGTGAAATGTCTTTGATATATGAATTCTGATAGACAGTATATCTTGTAATGGAATCCCTTCCAACTTTACTTGTTGGACTTCATGCATTTTGAATTAGAAAAAAATACTTTGACTAAGGCAATATATTGTAGGATGACTTTAAAGGTTTAACTGTATATTGATCGAAGGTGGTTTGGTTGATATTGAATGACCTTATTCACATAACATGCATAAATGTGCTTTCTGACCAGACTGTTGACTTCTGATGTGGAATTATTACCTGATAGAATTCTTCATTACGATTCTTTAACAAACTTATCATATTGGGTGATACATGTAGAGTAATAGAGATTTACCTATTGTCTTTTTGTAAATACAAATTTAGTTGAACTGTTCAGCTAATAAATTCTCCTCTTCAGAGGGAAATGAAATTAAATTGAAGTTATCGATGTTGTTTTATTTTTTGTTTATAATTAAGTGTTCGTCGTTTACGATCACAATTAATTGATATCACTTAAGTTATCACTCTGTTTATCATAAAGCTTTTAGACAGATATTCTGTCACATTCATTTGTTTTTGCCTCATATGTTTGTAACATTTTTATGAGATGTTTGCCATTTTTGATGTTTGCTTATTTCTGCATGTTAAGTTCTGAAGTTTGAAACATGCATGATTGTTTAGATGATTTATATTACATCACTTCTGATAATAGATGAAGACTTTCAAAGGCAAAGTACATCCTAAAAACCAGTTGAATTCGATAAGTAAAGAAAAATAAAAGAAACCTTTAATAAGCCCCAGTCCCATATGTATACTTAGACACGGGACCACCTCAGATCAGATCTTGGATCATGAGGGGGGGGGGGTCCATGTAGACCGCCGTGGGAAACCCTGAAATTCAGTCAAATTAAAGATGAAGTTAGAATGTAGGCCTAAGTCTTCAGGACTACCATTCTCTCTGTGTCAAGCTTTTATCCCTTCGAGCGGCCGATCCGGGAAAATGAAGACGAAAATATTTGCCCCCCCCCCCTTAAAAAATAAAAAATACTCTTCAAATATATTTAGAATATATTGCATTTGTGTGCTGCTCTTGATGTTACATTATTTTTGTTGGATTTCCTTTTCTTCATTAAGCTTATACGCTTTATGGTATGGTATGATATCGAAAAAAGTAGTCTAAGGTTAATATTTCAATGGCCGTCGATCTCCTCCTCATAGACCTTAAGTATGACGTCATGAAGGTCATTCCAATCGCCACATCCGATCTTCCTGAAGATATCTGTCTCAAAGGTCAACTTATTTAGGTCTTCTCCTTGCTCTTCATCTTATAGATTGTTACACCACCGGTCGATCTCTGCTATCTAGGAAAGGGCCCCGGCCGTCAATGACTATTTATACGCCTAGAACCCCCCCCCCCCCCCTCCCAGTCTCGGCCCATCTCAGTAATTTATCGCGAAAATCAAACTAACTTGGTACTAATTGGTGCACACAGAGATTGGCTGTCGATTGAATGATTTTATTTCTCTTCTTATTTTCAATAATATCAATTTTGGAAAGTAGATATAAAAAAGACGTACATTCAGTGGCGGGTCCGGGGGGGGCACAAACGGCCCGCCCCCCTCCCTCCCTTGAGAGGCACAATTAAAATTTGTAATGAAAAATTCCGTTAAAACAGAAGCGTTCCCCCCCCCCTAGGAAGTGAAGACCTTTATTTATTATAATTTTTGTTTGTCAATTTTTTCCTCGGGATAATATCCCCCCCCCCCCCCGAAATATCCTGGATCCGCCCTTTCGTACATTTATCAAGATTTATTAAGAAAAAGTATCTTTATTAAAATATTTTATCAAATGTAATAGTCATGCGTTTATGCAAATTTGGGGTAAAAAATACCCATTTTACGTAGGCCTACGTGTATTTCTTTGTTTACGCTAGTTTATCTTTATTTATTTTATTATCTTGGAGGTTATGTAGGTCAATGTAAAAGTGATCAGTATGCTGACTATTATCCTAAATTCTTGGATCCGATGAGAAACAATTAGGAAATATGGTTTGGAAACACAAAGGCATTCTGATACAACTTTTCTCTGAGACACACCTTGTGATAATAGATTCTGAATATAAACACGATTACTTCGGAAAACTCATCGAATAGATTACTCGATTTGTGAAGAATGAAAAATCAATAATAACAATAATAATAATCTACTTTTATATAGCGGTTAAAACATCGAAACGACTTGTATGAATGCTTTACAGATATATTATTACCCTATTCATCGGATTCAATCAGTCATTACCGCACACAATGTGTGCACATCCTACACTCCCTGGGGAGTATTCCAGTCAATCGCCTGTGAGGTGCACACAGTACTGGACAAGCTACAATGACTTTCACATCCTACCGGGTACCCTGTTAGCACCTGGGTCGAGAGTGGCGCAAAGTGTGGATTAATGCCTTGCCAAAGGACGCCAGACCATGGTGAGATTCAAACACACGACCCTCTGTTTACAAGGCGAGAGTCAGAACCACTACACCATGCACGGCTCTCCCACGAAGAGGAGAATCAAGAGAACTTTCCTTGATTCTGATTGGCTGAGAAGCACACGTCTCTATGGCAACTGCATATCGGATAAAACATCAGACAATTCTTTCATGAAACGCTCCTAAGACGTCAATTATTCGTGTAGCAATTTTAATTTGGGTATAATGTCATTAAAGGACAAGTCCACCCCAACAAAAACTTGATTTGAATAAGAAGAGAAAAATTCAACAAGCATAACACTGAAAATTTCATCAAAATCGGATGTAAAATAAGAAAGTTATGACATTTTAACGTTTCGCTTCATTTCACAAAAAAGTTAATATACGAACGAGCCAGTTACATCCAAATGAGAGAGTCGATGATGTCACTCAATCACTATTTCTTTTGTTTTTTATTGTTTGAAATATGAAATATTTTGATTTTCTCGTCATTGTCATGTGAAATGAAGTTTCTTTCCTCCCTGAACACGTGGAATTCCATTATTTAAACATTTTGTGCTTCAGGCAAGGAGGTCCTAATCATCTTTCGTAAAAATTAAAATATTGTATAATTCAAACAATAAAAATCAAAAGAAATAGTGAGTGAGTGACATCATCGATTCTCTCATTTGGATGTAACTGGCTCGTTCATATAACTATTTTGTTAAAAATAGGCGAAACTTTGAAATGTCATAACTTCTTATTTTATATCCGAATTTGATGAAATTTTCAGCATTGTGATCGTCTGATTTTTCTCTATTGATTCAAATCAAAATTTTTCTGAGGTGGACTTGACCTTTAATTTTGTGTGATATTGTCAAGTTTAATTGGGATATATGGGCTCAATGTCTCTTTTACACAGATTTTCTTCCCCTGACCGAACTATATTTGTAGGAAACCGAGGCCTTCTCAAAGTTCCTGTTTCGTGAATTAACAGGGGGACTTCTTTCCTGATGTTCCCACGCAATGTCCTTCAAACCAGCACCATGGCTATAAGCATATTCCGACAAGATTATGAAGATTGTATTAGTTATAGCATTATTCAGATGTTTCATCATTCAAAACCATGCTCTCCTATATAAATATATAAAATCTGAATTGTCTCAAATTTTGACACCCACCACTAATTATTATCAGTGGTGGTATTAGTATATTATCTTGAAATCTGATATTTGATAATAACAAAGTTACGACACAAAGGATAGCATCATTTCGATAAAACGTTTCTATTCTTTTGAATATGACGGCGTCGTCTCCCATCTTTTCTTCTTCTTTTTTAATTATTATATGAATATATGTTTTTTTTTCAGATTTGTTGCCATCAAGTTGCAATTACAAAAATGACAACTGATTTACAATGTAAACTACTCATTGTTGAATCTCATTTTGTTACAAGAGAGTCTAGAGAGACATATTTTACACAAATGTATAAAAACGTGGTATAATCAGGATTTCATATATGATCACAATGAAAGGGGAAAATGGGGAAATTGCATATTCAGCCAACCTATTCACGATGGCAAAAATTTAACTGTTTTCACAAAATATTACCGAAATTTAGAATTAAATAATTTCATCATTTTTTTATGAACTTTTCCCCGTTTTGCTCTTCCCATCCTATTGCTTTAATTATTAAGTGTTTACAATAATATTTTTTAAACTCTTTTTAATAAGTAATCCTTATCATGAATGTGTACATAGAGTTTGTCCCGCACGCCCCCCCCCCCTTCTCATACGCACCCTCCCGCTTCATTTCTTTCTTCACTGTAAAAAAAAAAATCATATGCTCTTGGTTGGACGGGGAAGACATCGCCCCTCAAATCAACATAAAGCCAATAAAGAATAGGGAAAAGGGGAAAATCTCAGCTCTGATATTTCAAGTCATGCGATTGGTTTTTATGGTTTCTACCTCAAAAGCTCATGTGTCTTTTTTTTATTCTCACTCGTTATTTTTGTGGTGAAAGAGTTTCATCCCATTTTCCCCCAACCAACATTTCTGAAGTAATGAAAGAAAATTGACAAAAGATGAGCAAATTATGGGGCACTTGGGTGTATATAGTAACGCAAAGATGTGGGTTTGCCCCTCATGCTGGGGACATCGTCTAAACAAAGAAAATGACGGAAAGGGATAGCGAAGGGGAAGAACATGAAGAGAGAGTGCCCACCGGCCCACACACACTGACACCCCCACACACACACACACACACACACCATCGCACACACAATGCCATCATTTCATACAAAAGTTTAGGCATAATCCTCGGGCATGATGAAAGAGGATGGAAAATAATAATAATGAGAATGTACTCATCCTCTATTCCATCATACTTTAAGAGACCAAGAAATATTGGTTAACGCTGAGAATCTGGTTTATTAATATCGACGTACCAGGGATTTGATAGTTTTGCATTTCCAATTACGCCTATCATAACTCAAGAACTTTTTTACCATCAGAAAGAAGAGTTCTTTATCAAACGAACAGCATATATTGGGGTTATCAAAATGTTTTGACTGATAGTGTAATCATTTGTACTTTATATCATTATTATTATTATTATTATTGTTATTATTATTATTATTGTATTATTATTATCATTATTATTATTATTATTATTATCATTATTATCATTATTATTATTATTATCATTATAATTTCACAATCATAGTGACTCTTTGGGGTTCCTACTTAACTTTCAAGACTTTGGAATGCAAAGCTAACTTTCTAAAACTTTCTGAGAAAGTATAATGTCACATTAAAATCCAAACAAATAAATTATGTTTGCAGTTCGCTTGGATACATATGGTAAACTAACTTTCTTTGTTACCATCGACACGAAGTAAATCACCAAAATAACCTACTACAACCAAAGCAAACATGAATGTTTTTCGTTGGCTAAACATCAAATCCTCTCACACATGTGCGTCAATGTTCGAATGTTTTAACATAATTTGAGAGAGAAAAAAATCGACTGTATTAGAAATATATACGGTCTTCAATTTCGATTGAATTCAAGGCTGGGAAATGGAAGGAGTTATCCAACCTGAACTAACAGAAAGTGACACATTCGAGAATGACTCTGGACATTTTATTTTTGCTTCCCACTCGGGATATATTTAGATCGATATCCAAAGCGATCACACTTTCTGGGAATCAGATAATTTTTCTTTCCAAAATTAAAACAGGAGACTATATGCTGAAGTGACTTTCAGACGGCGTATTTATGATGCAGCCATAATAATGTCAGTCAACCTTTATCATAACCATTATTGATACTACTGTGTAACAATATTATGATCATCACTATCATGACTATTGTCCGTGATGACACCTTTGCAATTAATTTATAGCTGCTATCATTTTGATGTATTTTTGTTCCGTCTTATTTTGGAAATCATATATTTTTATTTTAATGGCGATGCACATGCACTTCTTGAGAAAAGTGGTACCTCTATACCAAAGAACATAACATTTATACTTTATAAAGTATTATATTTTATTATGATCATAATTAATGGTTATTTATTATGAATATGTATGTTTACAGTTTTGTTATTATGCAACTTTTCTTTTCTTTTCTATAAAGAGAATGGAAAAGAGAGAGGGGAAAGGAGGAAACAGAGAACGTAGAGCAAGAGGGGGGGGGGGGGGTAATCGAAAAAAGAAGAGTAGATAATCCACAGCACTGTTTATGTCAAATTTTTTTCTCATATATTTTGAAAGCCACTCCCAACTTTGAAAAGAATAACCACATGATTAAAATTAGAACATTTTAATGGATATAGAGTTATGATCGTATCTCAAATTGCTTTAGGCGTTTCTAAATTTAGGAAAGGGGACTATTCACGTTTTCGATCTTTCTTCGACGGTACCCAACTGCAATGTGGAGGCTAAGACCGCCCACTTACGTTGTAGGTGTTTTCAGACAGATATTGAGTGATTTGTAGCTTTATCAAAATTTTTATCAAGAATTCTCGTCGATGGTCCATTTAAAATGACTTCTTTCCACACTGCCTTTTTATCTCTTTTAGCAATTGTGTTTATATATTTTTTGTAATAAACTTCTCAAATAGGTGAAATTTACTTTCATTTAATTTATCTTAAGATAAAAAAAATAACTACATATATATTTTATCATCAATCATTATTTCGAGAAAGAAACAGTAATGTTTCAATGTTTCACCCCCCCCCCTATATTTGAGAGGGCAGTCGTGATTTTTTTTTTTTTTTTTTGCATGAAAACGCAACAAAGTGTGTATGGTGGTGGTGGTGGTTTTTACAGCGCCGTTTACCAGTATTTTTTTTTATTTCAGAAAATGAGGATTTCCCGATTTGTTTACATAGCGTAACGTTTTGAGCATATTTTGTAACAATTTGACACTACTTGCTTTATGTTATAATCGTTTGGATATATCAATATCTCGCATGGTTTATACATCACGTGCAATCAAGTTTTTGTATATGTATCTAGGATTTATTGCTAAAAAAATTATACACCATTTTTTTTAATCTTTAACTGTTCATTTGACTCATGAGCAATAAAAACGTTTGAACTGAACTGAATATGAACTTATAAACATTTGCGTAGTTGCAGATAAGCCTTCTTGTCGGCTCTTTTCAATCACCATAATTTTCCCTGTGTTCCTATATATCTCTATCTGCAATCACTCCCCAAAATAGAGGGGCTTATATATTTCCTTTATTCTTATTATTCTGGGGGTATAGTACGACCTCCTTCCGGTCCGGACTGAAACAAAATAAAAATTGAAAAATTATTATTGTTATTATCATTATCAATATTATCATTTTCATTATTATCATTATTATTATCATAATTATATTCAGTAGTAGTAGTAGTATTGTTGTTGCTGTTGTTATTATTATTGTTGTTGTTGTTGTTATTATCATTATTATTATTATTATTATCATTATTATTGTTATTATTATTATCATTATTATTATCATCATTATTATTATCATCATTATCTTATCATCATCATTATCATCATTATTATTATCATCATCATGATTGATATTATTATTGGATTTAACGTAGAAGAGATCTCTGCATAGATCTGGAATCGCTTTCACCCATTTGAATGAGGCATTACACCCTGCTTGTGTCTTGTCTTGTCTCATCGCTTGTATTATGGAGCAATATGGAATATGATAAGAAATGGATCATCCATTCACCGATGACAGCAACATCAATCTCAATCTCCTCTTAAACCACTATACATAGCTACGTTTGGCATGGATATTGCCTTAAGACGTATTAGGTCCATCATGTTAGCGAGTCTTCTTGAAGGGGAAAGACTTCTTTCTTTCCTCCTCCTTCTTCTTCTTCTCCTTCTTCTTCTTCTCCTTTTTTCTCTTTTTTCTTCTTCTTCTCCTCCTCTTCCTCCTCCTCCCTTTCCTTCTTCTTCTCCTCCTCAGGCTCTTCCTCCTCTTCTTCTTCTTCTTTTTCTTTTTCTTTTTCTTTTTCCGTCTTCTTCTTCTTCTTTATTCTCTTTTTTTCTACTTCTTCTCCTCCTCCCCTTCCTTTTTCTTCTCCTCCTCTTCCTCCTCCTCCTCTTCTTCTTCTTCTTTTTCTTTTTCCGTCTTCTTCTTCTTTTTTTCTTTTTTTTTCTTCTTCTTCTTCTCCTCCTCTTCCTCCTCCTCCCCTTCCTTCTTCTCCTCCTTCTTCTTCTTCTTCGTCCCCCTTTTCTTTCCCTTCATCTTTTTGATCAAGAATAATGACATATAGCATAGCAATAAATAGTAAAAGTAAAATAGTAGAAGACAGGACATTAAAGTTAAGGGAAACTAATAAGTAGCTAACCTTAGATATTAGTGCCTCATCCGCATAGGCGGATCCAGGGGGGCCCGAGGGGCCCGGGCCCCCCTATTGGCGGAGCAAAAAAAAATAAAAAAAAGGAAAAAAGAAAGGAAAAAAAGTAAAGGAAGGGAAAAGAGAGCAGAAAAGAAGAAAGGCAAACGTAAAAGGAGGAACGTGATTGAATAAAAATAACATGAGGGGAAGACTTTGAAAATAATTTTTTGAAAAATCTATTTGTTAGGATATAACCGGGCATGATGGCTCAGCGGTAGAGCGTCCGCCTCATGAACGGGAGGTCGTGGGTTCGATCCTTGGCCGAGTCATACCAAAGACTTATAAAAATGGGACCTTCTGCCTTCTTGCTAGGCGCTCTGCATTTAGATTGGAGAAGGGTAATAATAACATGTTATGTTATGCAGGGCTCGCTGGTAGAGCAGTTTCCTAACTGAAGTGGCTACCCTGGGTAAATAAAACGTTATTATTATTATTATTATTTATATAAAATTTTGAACTTTCATTATTTTGTTTGATTTACAAATTGATTTTAAAAAAGTGCTCTGTAAAAATGTCTGTAATATGGTCTGAATATTATCATTTTCTGCTTGCGCTGCGCGCTCGCAAAATTTGATTTGTCAGGTACCTATTATTTTCCTGTATTCCATAAAAATTCTCAAAAAATTCCCTATTCAGGTCAGATTGTAAAAACATATCAGCTAGCGCTGCACGCTAGCATTTTGATTAGTGAGTTATGTATATCCCAATATTAATTCTAAATCAAATTACTTTGATGACAGTTTATCAAAAATTTCGGCTCGCGATTTCTGCTCGAATTGATAGATATCATGCATCTTATTCATAATTACAAAAGTGCTTTAAATCCAGTTTTCAGGCCATAATATTAACAGATTTCGCGCTCTCATGCTTATAGGAAGAGAAATAGGAAGATAGTCATCATATTGATATTGATTGATAAAATTGTAACAAAGTTACAAGGTAAAGGAAAATATAACATATATAAATATATGTCATCATTTTCATATGATGACATAATGCCCTTATAGTATGTCCCGGTCCTATGTAAAAACTCAAAGTAATAATAATAAAATACATCAGCTCTTTTTTAACTGTGATCCATCACAGTTCACAATTTTCCCACAAAGTGTTTGCAATACAGAGCTTAAATTGACCCTTTGTTAGATCGGAATATCATATATTTTTAGCTCGCGCTTTGCGCTCGCTTTATTGATTTTCATGATAAGAAAGGTACTTAGAATACCCAAATTCTAGGTCGAAATCTGAAACACACGTTAATTCAGATACGCAGATTGTTCTCTATTTAAATCATTATCCAGTTTCAGATCACAATATCAAAAAGTGTCTGCTCGCGGATAAATAACTTATCCTTTTCATGATAAAACATGAATAGAGTGTCCAGAATTTTTCCGCTCGCGCTTCGCGCTCGCATCAATAAAGTTTAGTTTATATACTTAGAGTCCTTCCAAGATTACAAAAAGTGCTTAGCATTTCCATTATTCAGGTAAAACAGGTCAAAATTTTTCAGCTCGCGCTCGCAATATTTGAATGTTGAAATATGTAACATCTTCATGGCTAAATGCAAGCAGTCCATAACAGGTACAATTTCGAGCAGTTCAAAACGTATACAAAAATTTTCTGCTCGCGCTCTGCGCTCGCATTATTAATGTAAGGAAGATCCCCACTTACTCATCCTTTTCATGATATACAAAAACTAATTGAATAGAGTGTCTTGTTCAGTAGGTCTAAATCTCGAAATTTTTTGCTCACGCTTCGTGCTCGCATGTTTAATTATATACCTATTCTGTTAAGTCACAAAACGTGCTAAGAATTTCCATTCCTTAGGTAAAAATGTCAAAAAAATTTCGGCTCGCGCTTCGCGCTCGCATTATTTGATTTTTTTAAATGTGTAACGTCTTCATGGCTAATTGCAAGCAAGTATATTTAACAGTACCTTTTCCATCACTTCATTTCTGCTCACTCTTTACGTTCGTAGTAATTATTAACTTGCATACACATTTCTTTTTTCAGGAAAACAAACATTTCCCAGAATGTTCAAAATTTTAGGAAAAAGTACATAAGTTTCCAAAAAATTTAGCTCGCGCTTCGCGCTCGCATTATATAAACAAGGGTTATGGTATTATACATTTATGTTTCATAAGAATAAAGCTAAAAAGTGACTATTAGGACTACCCCTTCAAAGAAACAAAAAATCATATTCGAGCGGCCGATCGGGGAAAATATGGCTGAAAAAAATTCCGGGCCCCCCCTATTGGCGAAGGCTGGATCCGCCCCTGATCCGGACAAAGGACAAGTCCACCCCCAACAAACTGTTGGTCTGAATAGAAAGAGAAAAAATTCGAACAAGCATAATTATAACACTGAAAATTTCATCACAATCGGCATGGTCGGCTGTAACATAAGAAAGTTATCACATTTTGAATTTCGCTTAATTTCACAAACTATCTACTGACTATTTCTTTGTATGTCATTATGCGAAGTATAAAATGTTTCAATTTTCTCCTCATTGTCATTTGAAACAAAGTTTTATTCCCATGATCATTGTGTAATGTGTAATTACCAATGTTTTTACAATTTTATGGTTTAATCAACTTGGTCTTCATTCTCAAATGTGTTAAAATTGAAATATTGTATAATACAAACAATAAAACAAAAAAGTGAGCGAGGGACATCGTCTCTATCATTTGCGTATGTTTTGTAAAAAAATGATCAAAACATTTTAATTTTATATCCGATTTCGAATAAATTTATTTTGTTACAAGAGAGACAGAGACATATCATACAGACATGTATGAAAATATCATGTTAATAACATAAGATAAAGGGAAGTGGGGGTATGGCATTTTAGCCCAATGAATATTCATGATGTATACATAACTGTTTTCGCAAAATATTGTTTAATTTTAAAATTCAATAACTTTATTTTTGTTTATCAAATTTTGATGAATAAAGTTTACTCTTTTTTATTGAGGTAGAACTATTTCTAGCACGGACTACCACTTAGATATACTGTACATGGTAAAATTTGTCGACAGACATTTTTAGTAAAGGCGACCCCCCCAAAAAAAAAATAATAAATAATAATAATAATAATAATAATAATAATAATAAAAATAAATAAATAAAATAAATAAAATATGGTTTCCTCTTCAGGTTTATTACTATGACATCTATTTCATTGGGCGTATGGTGTCAGTTTTGACAGGAAACTGGACTTTTATTTTCGCAAGAAATTTGCGACAACAATAATCTTCTGAAGCCCTCCATCAATATTATTCTCACAGATCTAAAAGGTAACCACAACCGTATTACAGTCAATGCTAAACTTGAGATTGTGGTATTATCGGAATTAAAATGTACTAAATTAGCTTTACATTTCATTTGTATGTGTTAATAAGATTATTGACTATCCAACGATACGTCAATACTGGGTTTCATCAATGGCTATCATGTTTATTTTCCCCTAGGAAATTAATTCCTCTTGCTCTGAAATTTATTGACGTCATATTATCTTGCAAAGCAATGGCGAAGCGCCAGAATATTATAGTCTGGTTTGCCAAATCTGCGAACATTGCCCCTATTATGCCTATTGATTTCGTCCGTGAATTAATAGAGGTGAACTAGTGTTTGTGTAGGTTTGTATTTGAAGATTTTGGTTGGAATTCCAATTACATCCGCCAGTGAAGTCGTAAGCACCTGTTGATCAACATATTAGTCGAACTCTTATAATAAGAATAAAATGTTATAGAAAGTAAAATTTTATTGATAATGCAGGGACGAAGCTAGAGGGGTAGAAGTGCAGTACCCCTATGTCTTTTTCAAGTAGTGAAGAAAAGGAAAATAATTCAAAGAAAAGGGAAGGAAGAATAATGAAAAGATATGGTTTGTTCGAACAAATCAAATTTACCCCTATCAAAGCGGTTATCCGAGTTTGAAATGATTATACCTAAATGAATAGAGTGGAATTCACCGAGTATAACGCTGGAAATTTCATCGAAATCTGATAACGAATAACGAAGTTATTCAATTAAAATTCTAGCAATATTTTGTGAAAACAGTTACATGCATATGCACGTCATCATGAATATTCATTAGGTGGGCTGATGATGTCATGTCCCCACTTTCCCTTATAGTCCAGGATAGGCCCCATAGAAACTTGACCAAACCTTGTTTTTTTATATATACAATATTTTTTGATGGTTTCTTGTCAATTCGAGGGTGCTGATCACGAATCTGGATGATGCCACTCGTGTAACCTTGAGCATTTTCCGCAAATTGGCAAAATCCAATATGGCCGCCAAAATATGCAAATTACCCATAAAAATCCTAAAATTGTCCGCACATTGGCTATGAAATGCATGGAAGCGTGTGGCAGGAGTAAAATACACTCCGAAAAAATAATTTTTGACAAAATATTTATTTTCCTGATATTCAAAATGGCCGCCATTGTCCATTGTATACACTATTATGTACAATATGAATAGGGAAAACTATTTTTTTTACAAAAATGAGCACTAAACCGCAAAAAATCGCGATATATGAACGAAGTAATATTATGCAAATCATCATTACTAACGAGATATATCATTTATTATGTCATAAATGGGAACATTTCTGCATTTTGATGTCTAAAATGGCCGCCACTGGCCCAAACAGTATTGCGTACAATGGCAATGGGGGCCAAAAAAATCACAAGAGTGATCACTAAAATGCATATTATTAAGATTAAACGAGTGGAATACTGACTAAAAACATAATTGTTAACGAAATATATTATTAATATGCCATGTAAGTGATGAATGTTGTATTTAGATATTCAAAATGGCTGCCAAAGGCCCTAAAAGCATTATCCACAATGAGAAAGTTGGGCAAAGAAATCACAAGAGTGATCACTAAAATGCATATATATGTGATAAATTCATGGGATACTGTTTAAAAACGTATTTTCTAACGAAATACATCATTTAGGTTAAAAGTTTGTGTTAAATACTGTATTTTTACTTTCAAAATGGCCGCCAGAGACATTAACAGTGTTATGCACAATGCAAAGTGGGAAACCAATATTCACAGGAGTGAGCACCATAAATGCAGGTATTAGTGATCTATGAGTAAAATATTGTCTGAAAGCATAATTTCTATTAAGAGATATCATTTATTATGCCAGATAGGTGATAGATACTGTTATTGGAAAGTCAAAATGGCCGCTACAGGCCCTACGATATTATGCACAATGTGAATGGGAACAAATTATTTCAGCATAATTTGGCTTTGCTTGGCCAATTGGGGATGTATGAGTGAAATATCGTCTGAAAACATGATTTATAACAAAATATATGATATCTTATGTAATTTATGTGATAAATGCTGTATTTTGACATTCAAAATGGCCGCCATGATCCCTATATTTATCATGTACAATGCGAATGGAGAAACTAATTTTCACAAGAGTGAGAATCATGAAATGCATATGACTGTGATATACGAGTAAAAATATTGTCTTAAACATGATTTCTAACTAAATACATCACATATTGGTTGTGGAGGTTATGAATGCTGTACTTTGAAATCCAAAATGGCTGCCATAGGTCCTTGTAACATTAGACATATAATTTTGACAGAATATGGCTTTGTTTGACTCTAAATATTGCCTATAATTGTGAATTCTGATGCAAGGGTGAAATATTGTCTAACACCATGGTTTCTAACGAGATATATCATAATGTTGTAGGTGATAAACACTGCATTTTTAAATTGAAAATGGCCAACATAAGCCCTTATCGTATAATATACAATTTGAGTGCAGACAAATAATGTTCACAAAAAGGGCATATGGCAGCCATTTTGTATGTTGAAATACAGTATTTATCACATAAATTACATAAGAGATGATATATTTTGTCATAAATCATGTTTTCAGAAGATATTTCACTCATACATCACCATTTGGCCAAGCAAAGCCAAATTCTGATGAAATAATTTGTTCCCATTCACATTGTGCATAATATCTTAAGGGCCTGTAGCGGCCATTTTGATTTTCCAATAACAGTATTTATCACCTAACTGGCAGAATAAATGATATCTCTTAATAGAAATCATGCTTTCAGACAAGATTTTACTCATAGATCACTAATACTTGCATTTATGGTGCTAATATTGGTTTCCCACTTTGCATTGTGCATAATACTGTTAATGTCTCTGGCGGCCATTTTGAAAGTAAAAATACAGTATTTAACATAAACTTTAAACCTGAATAATATATTTCGTTAGAAAATATGTGTTTTAAACAGTATCCCATTAATCTATCACATATATATGCATTTTAGTGATCACTCTTGTGATTTTTTTGCCCCACTTTCTCATTGTGCATAATGCTTTTAGGGCCTTTGGCAGCCATTTTGAATATCTAAATACAACATTCATCACATACATGGCATATTAATAATATATTTCGTTAACAATAATGTTTTTAGTCAGTATTCCACTCGTTTAATCTTAATAATATGCATTTTAGTGCTCACTTTTGTGAAAGCTAGTTTTCCCTATTTATATTGTACATAATATAGTATACAATGGACTATGGCGGCCATTTTAAATATGAGGAAAATAAATATTTTGTCAAAAATTGTTTTTTTCAGGGAGTATCTCACTCCTGCCACAAAATTTCATGCATTTCGTAGCTAATGTGCGGACAATTTTAGGATTTTTATGGGTAATTTGCATATTTTGGCGGCCATATTGGATTTTGCCAATTTGCGGAAAATGCTCAAGGTTACACGAGTGGCATCATTCAGATTCGTAATCAGCACCCTCGAATTGACAAGAAACCATCAAAAAAATATTGTATATATAAAAAAACAAGGTTACGCCTCTTCTATCCTGGACTATTATACATGAAATCATAATTAGTGTGTACATGTATATGGGTTGTATATGTCTACCTTTATAAGCTGCAGCAATGAATATAATCAGTTGACAATTTTTTATCATTCTTGGTGGATGAAATTTGAATAAATGTAATTTCATATAATAAATTTCAAAAGAATTAGTGGGGATATGACACCATAAGCTTGCTCATTGAATATTCATGAAGATTTGCACAGAGCCATGGAAATGGTTTTTCAATAGGGTGTGCTGATTTTGAAGAACAAAGTGACATGCAAACAAATAAGAGTTGGGTTTTTTTTCACTCCAAAATGAAGGTTGTTTGGCTCAGGAAAAAATTGACAAACCAGAAATATGTGTGTGTGTGTGTGTGTGTGTGTGTGTGTGTACATGTATAACAAGTACATACTGCGAGGTCTAGGTCAAACTAACTGATTTTTATCTAATATTAAAAAAATTCACCATCGTTAGCAATTACTCTTATTAATCATTATTGTCCTTTCCTTCTTATATAAGGGGTGCTACTTTTGTAAACAATAAAGTAATACACTCTGTTCAATTCTGGATAATTTTAGGAATTTTAATTTCATTTTGTTATTCATGTATCACTTATTATCTTCTGTATATTACACAACAGAACAAAATGGAGTACATATACCATGCGATATCGCCCCCCCCCCTCTCTTTCTTATTTCCTTTCCTTCTTTCTTTCTTTCAAAAAGGGGTAGTTTTGAAAAACTGGTCAATGGTCAATCGCAGGGTCAAGCGTATTTAGGGTATTTTTCCCCCAAAGCTTTTTCCCCGGGGTCATATTCTGGCAGCAACTTAAGGGGCAAAAATGTGTAAATAAATCTCGCGAAAAACTTGTTTAGGAGGAGGCTATTTTGCACACAGAGAAAAACTCGTTTGAGGGTTGTTTGGAAATGATTTGGCCACGCGTGTGTACAGCAATACATTTGACTGCCCCGCCAACCCGGTCTAATTCTTATTATTCCTCTTCTTTTTCTTCTTTTTCTTCTAATTTTTTTTCTTGGGATTCCAATTGATTATGAATATTTTGTCATGGCCTTTAATTTTGACTGAACAAGTAGCGTCCCAACATGATCATACTTTGTGTTTTATCCCTTTGTTTTCTATTTTTTTTTGGGGGGGGGTGTATGTTTATTCCCCTTCCGAATTCCATATTCCCCACGTGATGTTACATTGATCATCAGCCTCGAGTGATACACCATGCGATGACACATGCCTGCAAGCATGGCGGTATACAAGAACTTTGACATTTTCAAATCTCCCATCAACCTTGAAAGATCCCAAACCCGAGCCCGACATGCCAAGCCAGGATCTAGGCGTCGCGCTAAATTTAGCCGCCACGCTCTTCCTCAACCCGGGATTAAAAATATGCACATAAAACGCTGGAGGGAAAGTTAATCCGTTATTAATAGGGATCGATGAGCTTGCGAGAGGAGAAGGGTGGTGAAGCTAATTCCAGAGGGGATTAAGACTAGTTTTCAAGGAGATGTCTCTCATCTGAAAAATAACCATACACTTCTAACCTTATCCTTCTGTGGCACATAATGAAGTTGGAGGTTGTCTGGCAGGTTTTATGTCTTACAAGGAAAGTTGTTGTTAATTGCTGCTGTTTTGATAGAACGAATAAAATGTCCAATGATAAATTAACCAAAGGCATAATGAGCAACAACAAAAAATAAAGGGGGCTAGATATGGAAAATCGTGTAAAATTTATGACAAGTTGCGAGCGATCGAGCGAAGCGAGCGAGCAGAAATGTTGACATATTTATTACAAAAATCAAATTTGTGTTAAGTTTTGACATCATATTCAGAAAATGATATATTTCACCATTCTCTCTTTCCTTTTCTCTTTATCTTGGTCGTGATTTTTTTTTCGGGGGAGGGGGCGGGGTGAGTTGCGAGAGCCCCCAAGCCCCATCGATCCGTACGCTCATAATAATTGTTTAATGGACACATATCTTCTTTATTATTTTTAAGTGCTTGAACTGTTATTTTTTCAGATCGGAATGTGAAAAATTTCAGCTCGCGCCTTGCACTCACATAATATCTATTCTGTTCAAAATTACAAGGGTGCTTAGAATGTTCCATTTTTAGGTCAAATCGTCAGAAATTTCACCTCGTACTTAGCGCTTGTACATGGCTTTGTTCTTTACTGAAAATGTGCTAAACTTGTCCATTTTTATAGGGGGGGTCGGAATGTCGAAACTGTTCACCTCGCGCTTCGCGCTTGCATCATTGTTTAGCTAGATACCCACCCTGATAATGGTTACAAACAGTGTTTAGAATGTTAAGTTTTCAGGTCAGAATATAACAAAAAAAATCTCAGCTCGAGCTGCTTACTCACGTATTATAGTTTATACCTACTATATCATGTTAAATATTACAAAAAGTATCAAGTTTTTAGGTCTAAATCGCCAAAGATTTCTCTCGCTTGCATCAATATTATTGTTTGGTTATGTACTCATCACGATCCTGGCTACAAACTACGGAATATCTGTACCAGGACTTGTTGATATCTATGGTTCTTTTGTGTTAATTCTTTTATTAAAGTTTCCATTCAAACAAACGAAGTATATTTATTTTCATATCAAGATCTTAAGACCTTGTGGAGTTGAAACAAGAAACGGGGGACGTGCAGCCAAGAACCATGAAACTTCCTATCTGTATATTTTTTCCGACGCTTGGCAAAGTCCCTAAAATAAATGTGCTCCTGGACTATTCTTGGACTTTCTATTTCTAGACGGTCTGGTAACGTTTAAGATTAAAACAAACAACATGTTGATGGTGACAATGGTCGAAGCCGGGGTGGTTCTTACAAGGGGTGCAAATTTGCCCCTTTCATGTTTCTTTTCTGGTAGTGGAGGGGGAGGGGAGGAAGAAAAAAGAATATAAGGAGAGAGGTATATGGGCCGTGTAACCCTATGTTACTCTAATGTTAAGACATGTTTAAGTCGTATTGCCCCTCCCCCGTATCAATACACCCTTGTCAACACCCCCCCCCGAATGAAATATGCAAGGATAGTGATGGTTTGTAAAAATCAAAATGGCCCATGTGACATGCAGGGGAGGGGTGGGGCTCGAGAACACCTATTTCATTTATTAAGATCCCATTTTCTCACGAATATAGTCATTTCTTTCACGCACTTTAGAATTGAAAATATTGATAAAAATTTAGGAAGAGTTGAGAAAGAACGGAAATGAAATTCAAAGTTGTTGTTGTTGAGAAAGGTGAATATAATTAAAAAAACAACAACCAAAACTTAGTTTGGTCGCTATAGCAACAGACAAGACTGGGATGATGGGAGACGATCAAGGTGTCTCACCACGCATACCGCACGGTCCGCACCCATCCAGTCTGAAATTGACCTTCTTTACTGCACACTTTCTATATTAATTGCATGATTTCCTCTCTCTTCTATTAACAATAACCGTGCCTTGAAGCAGGAAGTGTCGTATGAATTGCTTTAATAAGAGAGTTTTAAGAATTCTGGGTCAGTTTACACAGTTTACTCATAAATGTGGTTGTATATTTAGGCCACAATTGACTACTAGGTTCTCAGAGCATTTCATGAAACAAATAATCAGTGATTTCCAGCGAGTATTTGTATTTTGTGTGAGCTAAAGAAATCCTTATTATGATTGGCAAAAAAAAATGTCAATGAAAAATATAAGCTCCCTTGATCAGTTGGGACGATAAGGACCGATCGGAAAATCTATTTTCTATTCTCTTATCTTCCTTTGATCTTTATGCTCTTAAGATATATTTCGGATAATATTGATATCCCATGCAAGAATTCATGGTATTGAAAAATTGTATGAAGGAAATTAATATCGGATGCATATCAAACTATAGAAGGGCATTATCATGACGTATCTAACCCGATTTTTTTTTTTGGGGGGGGATACAAGATGGGGAAACGCTGCCATAATGAGAGTTATGTAAAGTTAAAAATAGGGTTTCATAGATCACTATCAGATATTACGGTTTATCTTGATTTAAGATCCAACAGAGGAAGAAAACAACCCCATCACGTGTTTGTAGGACCAAATACCACAGATTTTCAACCCCCCCCCCAAAAAAAAAAATGGCTCGCGCTCGCATTGTTTGAGATTCACAGCTTGTTAAAAAAGTGCCTAAAATTTCCCAGTTTCAGATCGGAATTTTCAGCTCGCGCTTCCATAATTATTTTAAACAGATGCCCATCATATCCATGGTTACAAAGTTGAATAGTGTCCATTTATTTAGGTCTAAATCTATAAAAAAAAAATAAAAAAAATATAATAGGCGCTTACATTTGGTTAGATAGGCATATTCTTCATGATCACAAAATTTGCTGAGAATGTTTTAATTTTCTAGACAAAATATGTGAAAGGCTACAGCCACGTCCCCTGTGAAAAAAAAAATCATGATGTTTTCATATAACTGTATAATGATGGTTTGACATTTTTCTAACTTTCATAGAAATTTCATAGACTTTCCGCAAATATCAGCAGCTTTAAACATAAAATATTATGTGGAATCATGGACCTATGGTGGAATAAATGGTTATTCGATTTCTAGGGGCGGCGCTCTTGCAATTAGTGTCATGTGGCCATAACTCATCTTATTTATTTCATTTCATTTCATTCGTTTATTTCCATTTTCAACAATTACAGTTTCTTCTGTACATGTTGACATATATAAATAACAAAACATATTTCAAATTTCCCCCAAAATCGTACTTGCATTATTTAATTAAAGGGGCATATGAAATATTTTACCTCGTTAAAAAGAATATAGCTAAGATGTGATTGCTATTTGGAACTTAGTTAGGACTACCGAAAACATCAAGTCAGCTTTTAGTTGGCCGATATAGGGGGCAAAGTGGGGGAAAATATTTTGACACCCCCCCCCCCCCCCATTGGCGAAAGCTGGATCCACCCCTGCACTTCTCTGAACAGGCAAAACTCAAAATCTGACTCTCACATTCATCTCTATTTTTTTTGTTTTCTTTCATTATTTTCTATCTTTATATAAGGGGTATATAATAGGACAATATGCCTAGTTTTCATCCAGTTCAAACATCATGTCGCCATACAATATACATAAATTGAACAAATTTATTTTGCAGATCAAATTTAGACCCTTTGAAAGGTAGATAAATATTTGTTATCTACAGGTACATTCTTCAGACAGATGCAAATTTTATATCTGATATCAAGTTCTCCAAGTGCAAGAACTTTTACATAGAACAAGACACAAAAAATACAAATATTTTCAAACAAAGATATATAGATTTCATTTCATTTAATATCAACTTTACTTGAAGTACACTTATTATATAGTCTCTATCCCACAAAATAAATATTCACACTATACAATCAAGTTTTGGTTGTGCCACTATACACACATAATATTTTTTTTTATACATCTTCTTATAAACCTTTTTATACAATTGGCACAATTTTTCCATAGAGAAATAAATAGATACAAGTGCCACAGGAGAGGATGTACTTTTGGGTAGCCCATCATTTGCACATTCAAGTTTGCAAGTCTTTTTTATTTTATGTGACGTGACCTGCAAGAACGCATGTAATGTACATAAATGATCAGATGTTTACATAAAATTAAGCTTTGTTTATACATGTAGACCCTCTGCTTTTACACAATTTTGAGAAGGGAATATGATTAAACCAAGAGAGCTCTCTGGGCTAGGAATATGCTTGTACATGTATGAAGCACTCGTCTGAATGCAACTGCATACAGATTAATATACATTGACGTTAGAGAGAGGGGTACCTTTTTAGCAACATGGTCAATTTCACATTAAATATAAAGTCTATCATAAATTTCAGTATTGAATACAATTACAAGCCCCATTCTAACTTCGAAGAGGGAAACATAATCAAGTATTTGGACCATTTTACTCTCCCCAAATATAAAGGAAAACAAAGTCTGAGAAACTTGGTATGTGTACAATCCAAATGTGGTGTGGATTTCCAATGGTTGGAAACATTGACACTTTCTATACTAAGAATAATCAGGAAAACAAAGTCTGAGAAACTGGACATGTGAATAGACCTGACTGCATGTATACATACATTCCCTTATTCAAATTTGGACCAGTTCACACTTCCTGTACTATGCACAAAAAGGAAAGCAAAGTATGATTATCTGGTTATGTGAACAGACCAATTTTGACATGCAATCATTTCAGATTGTGTAGGAATACAAAAATCCCTAATTTGGTGGGGAGAACCCTGGGAGTCTAAAACAGATGACTCATTTTCTACATATCATGTATATCTCAATTCCAAATGAATACATGAAGAGACTTAGACTTGAAATTGGAATTTAGTTCTAATAACCAAATCAACCACATACTCGACTGCAATCTTGTACAATTTTTTGGGTGCAATTTACAGCAGAAAGTGAAAGATAAAAATAGCGATGAATATTGGTGATTGACAATGACTTTTGTGCATCACTTGTTTTGACACACAACAATAGCCCCTGAATAATGAATAGAATTTCCTTGGTTAGGCAGTGAAGGCACCCACATATGACCCACATACTCAATACACCGAGTGTGACTGTATATGCTGCTGGGGCCTAGCTTGCCTTTTAAATGTCAAATATGTACATGAAGATCAATGACTGTCATTTACTTTCATACAGAAGGAAGTAAGAAACATTTCATTGATATCTGAAAGTAACGCATTTACTGATGCATCCTTCGCCATTTCTTTTTTGGGGGGGCCTACAATTCTATCAAGTGTTGGATAAATCTTAAGTGAAAATGCAATAAAAACTGAAAAGAAAACATTGTTATAGTACTACACTCATTGCTAGCTACATCATGGGTTCCAAAAACAACAATAGAATTTGAAAATTTCTTGAAATACTTCAGAGACATTAGATAAGGCAGGAAGAGCATAAATGGTGAAAAACATTTTGTTTGAGAACTGGTATTTCATTTACATATTTCTTACAAGACATCCCATTTTTTCACTTGCTTCCTTTTTACATGTATCCCATCGAAGTATGCAGAAGAGATTTTACAAACCGGCATAAACCAATTTTGGGTCAAATTTTTTAAATTGAGTTTCTTGCAAAGTCTGAATGCCCGTCATTGACTCTATAGTTACCAACTTTCAGATACAATTTTGTTTTATATTTAAAGAATAAGAGCATTTTGAAATTTCTCATGAACCGGCACTTTCACAACCCCCTCCTTTGATTTTACAAAGCGTCCTTAACCACTCTTTCTGTACTACATGTATAATATAAGTGTCCACCTCTCCGGAATGATGCGCAAAAGTGAAAAACAAAAAACCTAAATGTTGCACATAAGCAGCACGCATGTATTGAATATTTTTGAACTGGCATGTTATGTTCTGCTATTTAACTTCCACTGCAATTGATTTGAAATAGCTAATGCCAAAAAAATACTTAGTCCAATAGCTCTATTATGTCAAGAGGTACATGTACATTCAGTTATATGAATAGGAACAAACACAGGAAACAAAACAAAAGAGAAAGACACAAACATAAACATGTTTACAACTATTAAATAAAACTAGTCTTCTTCATTTCAATAGTTGCCAAACAACCATGTTGTATACATTGTCAATAACAAATTAACTTAATGATTGCATTCTCAATTCAATTATCATTCTGTCAAAGGCCCATCAAATGGACAGATATAGCATTACATTGCATGTTGCACTCCTCTTTTACAATTCTCCCTATAGAGTTCAAATCTACAACTACTACTGTAGTTGAACCTTATTTCATTTGATTTCAGGCTTGATCACTCACACAGTCCTCATCTACAAATAAATGTGTGCATAATGTGGAACTAATTAGCAGTTCATGTTTATAAAAAAAATCAGGTTGGAATAGGAGACATGCTAATAACTTATTCTGACAGATATTTGTTTATTATTTAACCAAAATAAATCAGCTCTTTCTGTGACAAATTAAGATTGTTAAAATGAGTACCTGATATGCGCCAATAACTGCATGAAAGGTGGTTTGTTTTTTTTTTTTACCAAATTCTCTTTGACCACAACAGAGCGAAAATCAACACATTCAATGAAAATTCATGGAGATAACATCTTGCACAAACATACATGTAACAGACATTTGGTGGCCCGGTGAACTCATCAATTAAAATACAATGTAAATTCATGACGAAGGATACAACATTTTATAAACGTCAAGGTTTGGACCGAAGACTGATGTCTGTTGTGTTACTTCATCTGAATTACGACACGACTGACATGATGTACAAGCTCTGAATTTGTTTATCACAGGGTATTGGGAATTAGGCAATTAGCATGTCTACCATAAAAAGGGGATGTATAATCTCTTGAAACATGATTAGGGTCACATGGGTGACACCTTGACCAGTAAAGGTATCCGGATATTTTACAAACACATGATAACCTTGTTAGCTCCTATGCTAACCATTCTTATAAATTACTTCCTCTACAAACTGTACTAAAGAACGACCCTTAGAACATAATTCCTTCTTAAAACTTTGATTATCTACAAATTAAAGATCCAAATTTAACTAAAGTACATGAACACAAACTGGCCTGTATCATTTTTAAAGTTTGAAATGAATAGGCCTACGGGCCTAACTCTTGCAGCGCAGAAATCTGACCGACTTCTTAAGATGAAATCCAATTTTGAAAGATGGAAGACACATGCTTTGCATGTTTTGGTATATTATGCTTCTAATTACAGGCCTTCATATTCTGATTTAAAATGTCTTTTAAGCAATTAAGGCCACCTTTGTTTAGGGCATATTTCCATGTTACAGCTCAAATCAAATAAAAAGGGGCAGTACAAATCTCCAAAGCCAATGTGAGATCATTGAGGCCAATTAAAATGGCATCTCTAACCATGGCATTGGATTACTTTAAGCTCTGCAATTGTAGGACATTTAAAGTCAACTTTGGCACATAAAAATATATTTTTTAAGCCCTGAACCATAAAAAAATACAGATTTTTCTTTACCTGAATCACTTTATTTTCTTGGTCATAAGTTGAATGGAGTCCTTCGATTTTTATTACGTCTAAATGAAAATGTAGATCCATTACCCAAAGCCACCACAACCTCTCTTTTATAAATTTGTAAATTGTACATGAAGAGAAAGAATAAATAATGAATACATTTCTTTAATACTATGATAAATATAAAGGATCTCTGCAAACAGATTGAATACATCATTTCTGCCTAAATAAAAGTTGTGCGAACTTCAAAGTCAAGTACCCAAATGAAAGCATGTAATCCACGCAGTGTAAAGTTGGCAATGGAAAATCTGAAAACTTTGAAAATGTAGAATAGATAAGGATTTGTGTTTCTTATTCTTCCAAGATTAATATATTCCTCCTCACCCATGTGTTCATAGGCATCTACTGATTGTCAAGTAATTAAAAAGATTCATATATTGTCATAAATACATTATCTCTCTAAGGAAAGCATAATATCTCCTTGGCAGTTTTAAGGTCTCAATATTTTGATTTTAAAAATGTCATACATGTAACTTTGGCGTGACTATGTTTCCATTACATCTAATCAAAACACATTCAAGGCAATCCATGATTTGGCAAACCTGTATCATATTCACTACTCTAGCCTCTATGTACTCACATGTAATCAAAAGAGCAACTACAACGTACAAACCAAAACCCTTGTGCAATTTCTGTGATTAATACAATGGAGCAAAGCCAAAAGCAGTCGAAAATAAATATGTAGCTAAAGTAAAGTCTGAATGCAATCTATCATAGCACACATTGCATCAATTGACTGTGCATGCACACTTGTAGGTTTCTCTCCAAATGTAAACAATAATTTACAACCAAGATGACCTCAGCATTAATATCAAATTGTTATTCTTAGTTCCGATCCACTCAAAAACAGTCTAAATGCTGAATAAACTGAGGACATTTCAAATTTGAAGAATCAAATACTACTGCCACTAACAAAATTTACACATTTACAATGTGAGAATATATTACATTCAAATTGATAAAGAGATGAAAGAGATGCTAGGCTAGCTATTGCCACTGCATTTCTTTTCTAAGGAGTCCAGATATCCCTGGGCTTTATGCACTGCCTTCTTGCGTTCATTCCGTACAGTGCTATCTCCATGTGCATCAATATTGTCAAGACGGAGTACTTGGCGAGTGAGGAGTTCTTCAAGTTTCAGATACGATTGGTCAGTCTTTGATCCTTGAAAGGTATCCACTTCATTTCCCAGCTGAGCAATGATGGTCATGATGTCAAATATTTCCCTTAGTTCCTTTGGATGCTGCAGCGAAGCCTCTTCTTTTTCACTGGATGTAGCAGGCTTTGGGTCGATATCAATGGTCTTTGACGTTGCCGTCTTTGTCGTCTTGTGCTGTGCTGCCGGTGCAGTCCTGGGCGGCGAATGTGCTTTACGAGGGGCACCACGGAACGCTGTTCTCGTCTGCCCCCCTCCCCTTGATGGGGTCTGGGAGTGACGCTCTTGACTGGATGACGTTGATGATGACCCTTCTTCGGTGAACTGTGGAAGATCTCCAGAGACACTGACATTCGGTAGCTGAGGCGATGCAACGGTCGGGGTCCCTTGCGGTTTGGTACCAGCTTGTGAATGGGCATGATGATTAGCCTGAGATGCCCTTTGACCAATCAGACTCTCATGAGGGTAAGGAGGAACAGGAGGTGGCACATGAGGAAAATCACTATTCTGTTGGTTGCCCCCACCACGTAGCACCTGAATGGGTATAGAGATCGGGGTCTGGTGACCATTAAAATTCCTCATGGAACTGGTCATCCCGCTCCTTGGCTCTGGACTGCTGCTTCCGGAAGAGGATCCATCACGCTGTTGCTGCTGCACATGGATTGGAACAGTATATGCTTGACTTCCATTGGGTCTTCCGTTGCTTGGGTGTTGGTGGTGTGGCTGCTGGGGTGACATCGGTCTTGCATTGGACCTGACAGCTCCACCCCGTTGCAGGACACTCCCCGACGGCTGCAGGGGGGCTCCTCCTCTTCGGCTCTGGCGTGGACTGTGCATAGTGACTGGCCTCTGGATCATGGAACCCATTCTTCTGCTGCTCTGTGGACTAACCATGCTCTGGTTGACAAACTTGCCGTCTACGATAGGGAACTCCCGATGGTGGTTCTTGGGGCTTGCACTTCCTCCATGCTCTACATGAACGGGTCTATTCTGCCAGTAGTACTGCTGTTGGCTCGTAGGAGTTGGATGGCCACGGTGGGGGACTGACTGGACATACATATTGCCGAAGGAACTGTCATTCAAAGGCTGAAAGATAAAAAGAAAATTTTAATAATACTTAAAATCAATAGAATTTCAACAAGAAACTGATCTTTTTCAATACGTGATAAAATAAAAATGTCAAAATCTTGAAGACAAATGAGGAAAATAAACTATTTTCCCAATTACATAATGTACATGTACATGTAGGGTCTACACTAGTTTAAAGACCTACAGTACATATAAAACACTTGAGAGAATACATTATTGTTTTGGAGGGTCAACCTGGAGGAGCTGAACTAAAAAGAAGGCCTGGAATACACTGTATATTTATTATATTTTATTTTACACTAAATAATTCCCCATCTGTTCAACAGATCAATCATTTTCTCCTCGGCAAATCTTACCGTCATGCTCTCATAGACAGAAAGTAAAACAAAAAAGAGAGAAGTCAACAATGTTTTCCTGACAAGCATACCTATGTCTCACTCGAACATAATGAAAACAAATATCATTTCAGCAAGATTGACAGATACATGTAATACACACCAAAAACTGCTGAGTGTTTGTGCCTATGATCCTCATTCAAAACAAACTGTATCCAGACTTCTGTATGAATCACAATAACTGAATAGTCTGTGTTCGAACAAACTTGAAAGACTCTGTGTCAGTCTAAGCAATGAATGTAGTCAATACACAACAAGATACAAAAACATGAAAAAAACTCTTTGTGAGCTAGCAGGGTGGATCAAAACACATGCATATGATGTCCGAGTGCTGCAAACTTAAAAACTGGCTTGAACTTAAGAACGCCAAGTCTTAATAAGCGCAAGGTTGTGCTGTAATCTGTGGTGCTTCCTGCCAAAACAGGTTTGGCAAAGACACCACTAGTCTACGCAAACAGACTTCCTTGGACACCAAAGTACTGAATCACTCTGGCACTATCCTCATCAAAGCTACACGTACACACACATTATGTGGGTTGTAATGCACAAATTGAGGCTCTTTTTTCCTGTCAAGACTAGGGGTAGCTGTATAGTGTAAGATTAAATCTGAATTTGGCACAAGTTTGAGTGCATTAAAGAATAAAAATATTTTACATATGACATACAGGTACACTGTAGGCTACATAATTGTTCAACAATAGACTTACAGGTTACATACATTTAAGTTTAATTTCAAACCTTAAAAAAATCCTAGGTCAAAGTGCATTTCAGAACCATATTTCTTTGAAGTTCAACCTCTTCTTGTGTTTCAATATCACAAGCTATAACAATGGACCATTTATACAGTGCAGCTCTACTAAAATATACTCTATCGCACTTTACATTTGGTATATTATTATCCTGGCAGTACTTAGCCGAGCCGCTCAAGTATTCAAGGAATTTCTTCCTACAGGGTATCCATTCACCTCACCTTGGTTGAATGCAGCACCATGTGGGTAAATATCTTACTGAAGGAAAACATACCATGGTTGGGAATCGAACCCACGTCCCTTAGATTAAAAGACAAGAGTCATAACCACTAGACAACAATGCCCCCACGATAGTACTACATGAACAAATTAGGTCAGGATTTATTCTTCAGTCACTGTATAAGAGAGCCCAAAATTTTAAAAGTTTAAAAGAATTTTAGTGACAAATTTTATCGATGGATACCAAAATGATCAGTGATTTTTTTGCTCACTGAAAAGAGGAAGGGGTTAAAAAATGAAGCCTATCCCACTCTTTCCCTTCTATGGCTTGTTTGTGTATAGTCCTGTAGATCTAAATCTAAATACAATATAATATACTTTATCAAGTATTTCGATAGTTCAGAAATACTTTTAGTTCACAACTTAGAGCTCCACATCAAATGGTTAGATCAGTGATTCTTTGCTCATAAATAAAAGGGAAGCCTGTGCCCCCCCCCCCCTCTCCTGGTGCAGAGACCTTTTATGGTTTATTTGTGTACAAATCTGTAGTTCAAAATTGTCCATGTGAACAGCCTCTATTATATCGCTTGTCTCTGATGCTGCCTAGTTCTCATAATTTTGTATTGAATAACTGCCAGTGCATGAAAAGATATATTCTAAAAATCGTGAAGTACAGTATAGGCCATGGGTGTTGATTTATGCTGTGAATCTATTGTTCAAGGGGGGGGGTGATCTAATGCATCATCCACCCACTTGAATAGTATGATGTCACGGAACGACACCAGTGAAAAAAAAAATGTTGGCCTTTTACAGTTTTGTTTTAAATATAAAATAAAATTTTGTGAACTATTTTTACTTAATATTTAGACAGTCTTACTCATATCATATTTCATCTTTATCCTGCTATGCATATGAGATAAAATGTAATGTTTGAATATTATATTGTGTTCCAAATCGAGAAATATGGGACATAAGAGACACAGGACAAATTGCTGACATACGGGACTGCCCCTTGAAATACAAGACGTCTGGTTACCTTAGCGGCATCTACTCTTTCATATAGGGGGCCAACATATCACCTGTGTTACATGTATTCCTGTTAAAATAAATATTTTGAAATGTCGTGATTTTTTAAAATAATATCAGATAAAATTTTCAGCATCAAGCTCGTTTTATTTTGCCCTATTCATCCACATCAATGAATAGGGCATTAATGAAGAAAAAGATGATTAAACTTAAAGGGGAATGAAACCTTTGGAACAAATAGGCTTGTGTAGAAACAGAAAAATCAAAGAATAAGAATAAAGAAAGTTTGAGAAAAATCGGACAAATAGTGAGAAAGTTATGAGCATTTGAATATTGCAATCACTAATGCTATGGAGATCCTCACATTGGCAATGCGACAAGGATGTGTGATGTCACTGATGAACAACTTTCCCTTTGATGGACTGTAAAATACCCTCAAAATGTCTCTTTTTGCTTTTTCTTATGATGATACAAACTCTTTATCCATGATGTATTCTTAAAAAATATGTATTACATGCCCTCATGTAGACAGAACACATGATTTATGGATAGATGTGATAAAAGAGGCAATTCTAGTGAAATATATACTAAAGTAATGGGGAGAGTTGTTCACAAGTGACATCACACATCTTTGTCGCATTGCCAATTTGCTATCTCCATAGCATTAGTGATCGCAATATTCAAATGCTCATAACTTTCTCATTATTTGTCCGATTTTTCTCAAACTTTCGTTGATCTGTTTCTTTGATTTTTCTGTTTTCACACAAGCTATCTTGTTCCAATGGTTTCATTCTCCTTTAAAAGATACATCATTCATACATAAAATGTAGGTCTACATATTTGAGAGTCGACTCTCCGAGACTACGGGCTTTCCCTTCTGACTTCAAAACAAGAATTCAGTCCCTGGGGAGCATTTGATCTTAGTGTTTTTCTCATGTGACAGGCTCACGGTGCTTCCACCTGGCTAAATTTGTCCCCAAAACAGGAAGCCAGGAAGGGGAATCAATTTAGCAACGCAAGGAGAAAGGGGTGGGACTACGTGTAGAGGGAGGGGCATAGTGGAACGAGACAAATGTCAGGGTCATTGCTTCACAGGATATGCGAGGGACTAACTATGAATAGTCTGCGGCATGACCTGAAGATGAGCAATGGCAATGGTATCAATACCTTGTTCAGCTTTGCAAGGTATTACATGTACATCTACAAGTAGATGTTGGCCTACTTGATGTAGGTGAATATGTAACATACCAGGGAAGCTTGGACTGCAAAGCATGTATGTACATTAGTACGTGTACTGTACTGTATTGTACAAATACATACAAGTACATTACATGTACAGTAGTCAAATGACATCCAATTTTTCTAAACAAATACCAAACTATTTATTAGAACAATTACCTTTAAAAATGTGCTTCAAAGTACAATAAAATGTACAATTTATACCCATTCCACCAAAGGAAAAAAAATAATTCTTGAGAATGATATACAGTAATTACATTATGCAATCTAAATACTTTCCAATGCTGTTGAACGGGGTATTAACATGAACAGTATATGGTAAACATGAACAAATATTCAATGTTGCATATTTATTCATGTGAGTGACCCAGGGTCACACTAACCTTATCACTAGTTATCAATATCAGCACATTTACATATCATTAGACAATAATCACACTTCGTCCTACAACTCAGGACATCATTTTCAGTGAGGGGGCTATTCATCTGACGTAAGCTGCCCCCTTTAACTATTTTCTATTAACATTTGCCTAAATTTGTTGTGTCATACAATTCAGGGCTACATGTATATGTACAACATATTTTTGAAATTTAGGTAATTTTAATATGAAATAAAGTTTGATTCCTCTCTGAAAAGATGGAATTGCTGTCTTGTATTGTTAGGTATATTCATGAGCAGTATTATTATCAAATCTATGAAATTTCAAATATTAAAATTGACAAAGTAAAATAAACAAATAAATGAAATAAGGTAAGATAGCATCAATTCTTCTGAAATGCACTGATGCACATACACACCAGATAGATGTTTCTACATCATATTTCAATGTAATTTTCCGTATTATATTCATTTTTTTTCTCTCTTTTGTGGGAATGCATCTAAGTTGTATGTAATGGAGTTTCTGTTGATGTTGATGCTTTGCTTTATTGTGGTTGTTCTATTTACCCGGTATTTGGTACCTCTTGAACGTGAAGCAAGATGTTTGTAGGTAGCCTACATGTACATGTGCAGGTAGAATTTACATGTGAAAGCCAAATATAATCATCATACAGCTATCAATGAATATGCATCACATAATTCTTTCCTTGTTTCCTATTCTATTCATCAATTTCAAGGACAAATATGGAAATATGTAGATAAATGTTTTCATGCAGTTGCACACTGCACATGTAGGCTACTACATGTACATGTCATACTGGGAATCATTGAAGAAAGAGTGCACAATCAAATAATCTATACAAAATACAACTTGATTTCCAATTTATATCAGAGACTTGCCCTTGATTTATCAAGCATTTGTAAATGTTTTTCTGCAACAGGCCCCTGTCGGCCTACATGCATTGTACAGTATCTGTATGTCTTCATTATAATAGCCCGGAGGTTGGTGGTAATGTACATGTACAACTGTCTATCATGTACATGTAAAAGTATGAATTTTGCACAGGTCTATTAACATAGGCCTATAATATAAAACCTGCACTCACTGACACAGGCCTACAGTTGGACCCCAGCCTGCAAATTTTCATTCATTCTCCACAGATCACAAGCACAGGACAATACATGTAACAATGAAGTAGAGTGGAGCGCTGTATAAAGGTCAAAATTGTTTCTCTTTAAAGGTATTGTTTAACTTTGTGAGCAGCCGATTTAAAAAATTCTCAAACCAAGATGAAACATGTGTACAAGTGCATGTATTAGAACTAATAAACCCTGAAAACAACAATTATTGAGAATGAAAAGCTAAAACTACAAGGCAAACTCTGATTTTGTAAATAGGTGTCTTATAGACGCCTAAATAGTACACATAAGTGTATGGGATGAAATTAAGATGGTGTTTCCGGTCACTTTATATTTCAATTTTAGAAGCACTAAATAATAATTTTCGAACGCAATTTTTTCTGGGCTTCATTTTTGTAACATATCACAGACACAGGTGACAAGTATGACCTTCTAGCTCAGATTTTTAAAAGTCAAACCAATGTTACAGAGAAATTCCAGTAATTGCAGTAAACACTGATTTCATGAGAAAGTCTGTAAAACCAGGCTTAATTGTCAGTATATCATCGAGGATCTAGATCTGGTACAGTTACATAAACTGAACTTTGTGAAATCTTGAAATCTGCGCTGAAAAATGTTCTCACTGAAGATCACCAACACAGATAAGCACATGTGGGACAGTGTCTTATTATTGCTGGAATAAAGACCCGACGGAAGTGACAGAATCTGCGCCTTTTTTGCTTATTTCTCAGCAATTACACAGTTTCTTACAGAATCCTTTGGCACATATTTTTCATTCATGCAAACAGACACTTGGGTGGTCATTATATTAGATTCTGTAAAAAGTCATTTTGAGATCGTTACCAATACTGGAATTTATCTTTAACCAATCACTTTAATTGCCACTGTACTCACATATTTTTCACCTCCCTGCATGAGACAGAACCAGAAATCTGTGTTTGCTTTGCGTGAATTGTGACACCTCCAGTGTGTAGTATTGTTGTAGAACTTGTAGTGTACATGTACATGCACACACACACAAATAGGTCACCCACTTTTATACCTTACATATAATGTACATGTTGCTAATTAACTCTGCATTTTAATTTAATCTACCACAAATTTTTAACTGTGTATTTGCACATTTTGCTCTTCATTTACAAAATGTAGGCCTACATGTACACCTAAAGGACTGGTCCACAGTAGGCGGGTTTGAGCGTGGGAAGGTGGAACTATCTAGGGGAGGAAAATCAGCTGTTGAAAGCAGAAGAAGGGTTACCAAATTTGTTTTGCTTTCCAGTGTACATGTACATTGTACATGAAGGAACTCCTCTGCCTAAGCAGGAGGGTGCATACCTGCACATGCACCCAATACACCCCCCCCCCCCCCCCGCCTACGCCCTTGATGTACAAGTAAGAGAAGTGGGATTTGAGAATTCACAAACCCATAGCAACAAAGCTCTGCAACTATTTTGTATACAAACTATGAGATATGATGCATTAAGAAAATGTTGCATAGGTACATGTACATGTATTTGTAAACATCAAGCAAACAAATTTCATAAAGTAACAAAAAGTCAACCTTTAAATTAAAACATTGGAGCACTATAAAAAAAGGGTGGTGAAATAAAAAAAAACATTGCATCATTGCAGAATAATAAGATTATTTGACAAGTAGAATGCCTCTGGCAGTCTCACCTGAATTAGGCCATTCAATATAGCAGCAGTGATAACTTAAAAAAAAAAACCCAATGTAGTAATCATTCAAAAGTAAACACCATTCATAGGATAAGAATTACCTTTGACCTTGATCACGAGACCTAAAGCTAGGCTCAGTGATACTTGATTACCCTTACATGACTGCCAACGTTCCATGAACTAGATCCATTAGCTCCATTATGATGGCAATTCAGCAAATATTACAGCCAAAGTTCATTGACCTTAGACGTTTGGCCTTGATCACATGACCTGAAACTCAGACAGGTAATACTTGATAACCCTTGTGTACAAGTTTCATGAAATGATGACATTTAAAAAACTTAACCTTGGTCAAGATTTCAATGTTGACACCACCGCCACCACAGCCCCACCATCAGAAAAGCGGCACCTTCAAGTAGCTACAGTACATGTATATAATACATGTAGTCTCGCTCTGCTATGCAGGTACATGTAGGATAATGCAGGCAAGACAAAAAGTTTAAGATCCACAAATCAAAACAACAAAAGAAATTACCCATCAGTAAAATATGACAAAGATATTACTAAATAAAAACTTAAAGGTCAAGTCCACCTCAGAAAAATGTTGATATGAATCAATAGAGAAAAATCAGACAAGCACAATGCTGAAAATTTCATCAAAATCGGATATATTATAAAATAAGAAAGTTATGATATTTCAAAGTTTCGCTTATTTTTAATAAAATAGTTATATGAACGAGCCAGTTACATCCAAATGAGAGGGTCGATGATGTCACTCACTATTTCTTTTGTTTTTTATTGTTTGAAGTACGTATACAATTACGAATTTGATGATTAGAACCTCCTTGCATGAAGCACAAAATGTTGAATGAAATAATGGAATTCCACGTGTTCAGGGAGGAATGAAACTTCATTTTACATGAAAATGATGAGAAAATCAAAATATTTCATTTTTCATATAATGAAATATTTACAAAAGAAATAGTGAGTGGTGTCATCAGTTCCCTCATTTGCATACCGATCGAGATGTGCATATAACTGTTTTGTCAAATGAAGCGAAACTTTTAAATGTCATAACTTTCTTATTTAACATCCAATTTTGATGAAATTTTCAGTGTTCTGCTTGTTGGATTTTTCACTTTTTTTTTCAAATAAAGTTTTTGTTGGGGTGGACTTGTCCTTTACATTATGAAATAAAAATAGGACTCAAAATCATCACCATGCCATGAGTACCATATGTCCATTTGGAAGTACATGTATGATGTAGGCCTACATGTAGTACATACAAAAAAATGATCAGCTTAAACACATAATACCTGCATAATAGACATTAGTTGTTATGTAGGGGTTCAAGTTTGATTTCAGGGCAAACAAGTTCAAGAAAGTAGATGAGAACATGGTCTTATTTGTGAGACTTCCATTCCACTATTCCAATATTCAATTGTGGTAAACTCTCTGACAACTCTCTATGGTTAAATCATTTTTAGCAAAATTACTTGCTACATGAATTGCAAAGGGAGATTGGAACAAGCAAAGCCTCTTTGTCTTCATGAACGGTGTATTAAAATAGTGTTTCATAGGCCAGTCTAAAGGATTTCTCCCTTGGACAGCAAAGGAACAATATTGATCCATTAAAGCCAAATCCAGACTTCAGAAATATTTACAATTTCATATTAGAACTGGACATGATGCAGGCTAGGGTCATCAAACTTTAATAAAGTTCATGTAAACTTGGTCTCAGTCATATTCTCTTAATTTCTCTCATTTTTGTGAAGTTCTGGCTCTTTTAATAAAGGAACATTGTCAACTGAAAAAAATTGTGAAATAAAAAATGAATTAATGTTAGGTGTGCAGACATGTGGCCCCCTTTCATAAACTTGTAAAAGTTCTGTTTCCAAATATATTTTAAAATGCTTTCATCCCAAAAAGACAATAAATTTGTCACTTTAAATCAGCAAAGGCAGTAACTGGTCAGTAATTTGGCCATGATTGCAGTCAAATTGTCCATGATAATTACAGTACATCTGTACATGTATGATAAACATGTAGACACTACAGCAGATAAAAACATCAGCCTTTGCTTTGTATTTTCTCAGAAGTCATGTAATAACAAAATAATTGTGAACATTTGTACTCTGTAAATACTGTCTGATATTACTTTCAATTGATAAAAAAATATTATTGATTGCAAGTTCCATAAAATACTGCCTTTCTTGTCAACATAACCAACATCTGAGTATACTATTAACTTCAGTTTGAGGAATAATCTTCTCTCAAGACAAGTTACCCAAATAGGGACAATATGCCACGGCATAGTCGTAGATCTAGACTAGAGTACTAGACCTTAAGTTAGTCAGGAATCATCATGAAATTATCATTATCGTTATCAGATCTAGAATAGAAATGGAAAGACCCCCTGGTCTGTCCCTGTCTGCACAGCCACAGGGCCGTGTCTGCGCATATTTCTAGCAAAAGAAGATACACAACAACCACAGACTTTAGTACACATGAATTAATAGAAAGATATGCAATAAAAAAATTGACTCAAAATAGTGGAAAATAATGATTTTGGCATTTCATATGACAGCCTCAAATTTAATGCAGTCTCTTCATCAAAATCCCTAAATCATCATCATGTCCATGTGTAGCGCCTAAAGTGAATGGGTCCACAGAATTTTTAAATAATGGGGCACCATTTATATTTTGTTCAATATGAAAATGACTGGCAGAGGTTTTTCCAAGAGATTATTGAATGATAGTTAATTTTAAATTGTGCCAAAAACTTTGGCACAATATAAAAATTAACTTAGAATATGTAATAGTCATCATGGACAACTTTTCAATTTTTATGAATAATATAATTCTTAGATTTGACTTGGCCTTGTTTTCCTACCTGCACATCAGATCCAGCTTGAGAATGATTTCCATTATCATAACTTGTAGTTGAACTTGTATTCACACCCTTTTCATCTCTTGGATCCTCCCAAGTAGTAGCACGAGCTGCATGGTTGACGAAGAACGGCCAACCTGTTCCCGGATCAGTCAACATTTCCCAATTTGCTGGAAGCGGATCGTCGATGGTAATCGGGCGAATTTTCGATGGTTTCTGACTTAAACCATCGCGTTGATCCATTATATACTCCTTTCTGTTAACCCAGTTAGTGGCATGTTAAGAAAGTCGAATCGGTTTATAAATAAATATCGTCCGTCTGGAGTTCCAGAGTGATCGGGCACTCTCTCAGTCTCCTATCTTCTTCCAAATTCTAGAATCCTCCGGTATACATGTATGCCGTAATGAACATGAGATGTTCTGTTCGTTATATACACTGGACGAATTTTAGTCGTATTTCCATACCTCACCAAAATATTTCACTTATCTTCAAAATACAATGTTTGGTTTATATCTTAATTTTGTTATATTTCAGTCATCAATTTTTTTAAAATAACTTAATTAAATTCTTTATTTTTATGTAAAACCCTTTTAAAACTTTCAAATTGTTTTTTGTTTTCCAGATCACATACAACGGTCTAGCACAGAGGCTATACCATTTTTTTCTGCCAAGTCTGTTCATGAAACTCATTTTGATTGGCGTAAAAGATGCCCTTGTGGAACTAATGGCTAATCAAATTCTCTGTTAGGAATTCCACTCACTCCCACGGCTAGCTACGTACGTACGTACGTAAAACTGTAAATACGGAAGTGATTCCATAACTATGCACGTATAGTAGTTGCAATTTTGCATGTCACTAGATCCAGTTATCAGCGGGCCGTGAGACGCGACGTTGACCGGATGATCCGGCGTGGAGAAAGCCTGGAGTTCATGTTGGATACACTGGATCTCCAAATAAATGGCAGCCATAGCATCAGGATTCTGAGTAGATCTGAGTTAGAATTCTAAGTTAACTTAAGCATCTGTAAGACTGTAACGGTATATTGTCCTCGAAGTCCCTAGCCTAGTGCTACCACGCAGCTGCGGCCGAGGCACAACTTACTTGCTATCTTCATGAGATGTGACTCCCTGTGACTTACTCACTTAGCCTTCTTAGGCGTAAGTTACATCTACGCTGGCGATGCCCGCATCAAATGTACTAGAAGTAAGTTCGGTAAACAACAAATTTCTTTCCACTGAAAATTAACCAGTTAACCAAGAACAATTGAATAGTTTGAAACATGTACACTTGTCTTAACAGAAGAGCGCTAGCCCTAGGCTAAGCTAAGCCGGTTCAGTGGCCAGGTGAGGGGGGGGGGGCAAGAGCCAAAAATTTCCTGGTCTTATGAAACAGGCAATGAATGGCATCATGAGGGCGAAAATTTTGAGGGGATGATATAATGTACCGGACAAAAAATAAAAATGTGAGCAAGCGAGCAAAATTTTTACGAAAATCAAATTTTGTGATAGATTTTGACACAATGTTAAAAAGGGATAACGTATATCACCCTTCTCTCTTTTTTTGTATGCCACGGTGAATACGATAGTTTTTAACGTTGCGTGTATGTTATTGTTTTCACACAACACATAAATTCAATGCAGTTATGTACCGTAATCCTCAAAATATTTTGAGGGAGCACACCATAGCAAATGTGGGAAAATTTGTAAAAATTTGCCAGCCAGCAAAGCAAGCCAGAAGGAAAAATGGTCTTTGAAATGAAATTCTAATTATGTGATAGATTTTTATGTCATAACAAATATCATGTCATATTTTTTTTTTCATTTATCTCGTTTCGCTGCCTCCTTTATTCTTCTCTATTTCCCCTTGGCTGTGTAACCCCCCCCCCCCTGGTACGCCAATGCTTCAACACAAAGTTTAATGCAGGAAGGGTCCATACAGGGCCATTAAAGAGCCCTTTAAAGATTACGGATGAAGAGCCCCCACTGCACGGGGTCTTGGACAGAGCCCCCGGTAGCTTTGGAGATTTAGCAAGTTTAAGGACTTTCATACGACATTATGCAATATACCATGCAACTTTCATTCCCGCTCGTTATCATCAATCCTTGGCAGTCCGGTAGTTTTATCTTGTCCCTTTTCTTTATTTTCCAATTTCGATTTGGGCTCATTCCATTCTAGCTTAATTTCTCGCTTTTGTTTGCCTTTTTGTGATCTTTAATCTATTTCCCTGTCTTACCAATCATGCTAATGTATTTCTATTGTTCTTTCTCACTTGTTCCTCTTTCCTTCCTTTTCCCGTTTTCTTTCCGTTTTCCCTTTTTATTTTTCCTTAGTTTTCTTTTCCCCTTTTCTTTTCCCTCTCTCCTCTTTTTTTCCCTCTCTCCTCTTTTTTTCCTTTCCTTTCCCTTTCTTTCTTTCTCCCCTTTTTTTCTTATTCCTGTTTTTTTTATTTTCCCGGTTAACTCCGCCAGGGGGGGGGGCAGCCTCCCCCTGCCTGTTACTCCACTGCATGTACACTGTAGACCTAGAGTCGGTGTTTGTTTTTCTAAATAAGACAAAGTGATTAAAAAATATTGATTGTCTACTTCATTAAGGTTTAGTGGAGTCTAGACTAGTCTAGATCTATATTATACTAATATGATTTGCTAGGTATAAATTTTAAATCTAAAGCTCATGAACAAACTCGAACTTCAAAGGATCATATTCATACTTACCTAGATCAAGAAAGAATGGTCTGTACAAAAGCAAGGCTTGCTAAACACGTATCAAAGATTTAAAAAAAAAATTTGGATTAAAAAATGCATGATTAACTATAATTACATGTATAAAGCAGGTTGTCTCGTAGTCATAGAGTATCTGTGTATTTGGGTAATTATTAACAAAAATAGGTCTAGACTATATGTAGACAGCTGGCAGCCGTCTGTTTCAAGGAGTTTTTAAAATTAAAAAAAAAAATAAATTTCTCCTCGCTTGCGATCAAGTAGCTGCCATTAGGGGTTAACAATGTAAAATCCCCCTGACAGGGCTCATCGATTCTTGTCTTTATCTCATAAAAGTATATAAAAAGAACTAGACCAAAATAAAGATGATTATTCCACTTTAGCCTGAAATGCACCAATATGGGGAAAATAAATAAAATGAAAAAAAACAGTGACACACTTCGGCTGTCCTGCAACTCCTACTTCCCTGGTTTATCCGAAGTTAATAATACATTAACATATGGCCACTGACTGACTCCCTGTACAGATCGAGTAAGAGCTTTAGTCTCTGTTATTGGTGAGTGGAGCCAACAGAGTTCAGCGGAATAACCAAAATGGAGAGACTGAATCTTTTGCTCTAGACTTTCCTCAATTGATGTTCGTGCAGCCACCACTTCACTTCCGCTACACCTACCCGAACATCAAGGTCCAAAACACGCTCTGATACTCCGAGCGGCAAAGATGGGAAAAAATGCATATTTATTGTAAAAATCATACACCGAAACTAGCTTAAAAAGAATAAGAAGCTTAATTTCTTACTTTTTCATCCTAATTTCACTCCTTATCCATCCTCCGGTTAGCCTCAAAATTTGTGATTTAGAGCCAACATCAAGTTCCTCACACGTATAAATAATTCGCAGCCAATTTAAAAATATCGCATGCATGACAGTCCGAGCTCAGACCCTCGCGCATGCGATGTTTTGAAACGTGTGAGGAACTTGATGATCATGGTCAAAGGTCTTGTTGGGTAAATGGACATAGTACATATGAGTGTTTTCTTTTGTGAATAATTATTTAATAGCTGTTTTCAAAGTCAACATTGCTGCAATATTGAATCGCTTAATGCAGGCAAGACTGCCAGAGGCATTCCACTTGTGATGTTGAAAGGTGCGCTTTAGATTTGGGCAACAGTAAACCTATTCCAAAGCATGGATGGCCTGAAAGTTTCAGGAAATAAGTAATCTTTGTAGCATCTTGATATCCTAGACCTGAATTGTAAATGCTCAAATACATGTTGTAGAGGGTGTAAGATATTTTGATTTGAATATGTGAATTTTCACAGAGAATTGCCAATTGAAAAGAAGATCAAACAGTTGATCCGAGTTCTTAAGATTGAAATATTAGATGATAACTAAATATAGTTCACATGATTGACCCTTGATTTACCAAAGCTTAAACCCTATCTTAGCTGGGTTATTTCAGACCAGGGGTCAATTTGACCCCACACCCCCCCTCAGATCTTGGCCGCTGATCACGCGATCGCCGCAAAAATTTGCACACGCGTAAAGCCGGATGTAGACTACAAGACTATATGGTAAAATTCTTTAAAAATTGATTTTATATTTTTGATTAATTATGCAAATAAGCGTATGAAATTTGCCCTAAATTTTGTATTTTGTGTATGTTTTTGCTTTTAATTCAATTTATATAGCTAGTAGAATGCTTGGTGAATCAATTATTACATTTTTAACAAATATCTACAAAAAAATTTCAAAAATAATTAATTTCTTATGTATTTTATTGTTTTTTAAATTCTTATGTATTTCTTTGTTTTTTTCAAAACTTTGTTTTTATTGTTTTTTTCCTAAGAACTTTGTCGGGAACCCTTCTGCGATCATAAATAGCATAAAATAAATCCATACAAACCAACAAAAGTAAAAATAATCATACATCTATGATTTTTGGTTGAAAAACACAATTTGCGTTGGCTTTGCACACGGAATCACATTTTTGAGCAATTTGGGGTCTGATATGCACTTACAAAATGTTGCGTGATTTCAGAACCACGTACCTGGGTATCACAATTTTGGTCTCAAAAGATGCGCAAGACGAAAGTAAACAGTCAGTGAGCTGCACGATCAAAAAACTGCGCGCGACGACGTAGTGATGAAATTTGTCGAGGAGGGTCAAATTGACCGCCCCAGTTTAATAACAGGCATTAAGCAACAGTTTATTTGGTCAGCACCACTAGCGTACATACGGGGGGGGGGGGAGGCAGGAGGGGCAGACTGCCCCCCCCCTGACGAGAAGTTGAAGACCTTTTTTTTTTTTTTTTCACAATTTTTGGCGGAAGATTTGCCCTTCCTGTGGAAAATCCTAGGTACGCTACTGGTCAGCACACATGGCTCTTTATAAGTTGAAGAGTTTCTAAGTTTCTGTTATAACAGAATACACTTGTATCATCTGCAAATAACAAAAAAAGACAACTTTTTTGAAGATTTTGGGAAATCATTCACATAAAATAAAAAGCAAGGGATGCAAAAGGGAACCTTGAAGTACTGCACACATATATGCGATGGGTCGCATGCCTTTTATTCCAAGATTTACTCTTTTTATTGCATGTATTGTGCTTGCCACAGCAATATTTTTGAGATGTTAATGAAGATAAATTTCAAGTAAAAAAGTATTTTAGGGGGTTAATAAACATGTAGATGCCACATTCCCTTATAAAGTATTTTAATAAATGAATGTAACATTCGGTTCCATGTGTACCAAAATACTGTGTGGCTCAAAGATTTACAGTGAAAGATTAAATTCATCCCTTGGTACTTTACATAATGGTAAATCTTAATGAATGTTGTTAGTAGTTCTGATACCGGTATTTGATTGTTATTTGATCGTGTTTTATTTTTCTTCTCACATTTGCTCAATCTCTTCTAGGTTCCACTGCTAAATTAAAAGAATGAATATTATGAATGATCTAAATATCCTGCCTGATCCACCGGAGACCTGGCAAGCAAAGATCAGCAGGCTCGTTCGAGATGTTTTTCTCCCGTATGCAGTTCCTTACGTTATTCCAGCTTTTCTAAGTGAGAATTTCTTGCATCTTATAAGCCTTTCTTCTTCTCTAAGATTAATATTACTCCTAGTGAATTGAATTGTTTGAAGAATACATGTATCCATCGTGCTACAGAATAAATATTGACTTCAACTTCAAGCAATAACTTCTTAGCATTACCTTTAAAGTAGAAGAACATTGCAATTTCCTATTTTTTCTGAACTTTGGACTTTAAAGACCCAGACTAGAGCCAAAAGTGATATCACCAAATGGAAAAGATATAAGCTACATAGTATCACAATGTGAGTTTTAGGCATACTCTCCACTTGAGAGCTGACTGTTTTGTGTCATATTAAAAAAAAACTCAACTGGTTTTGAGAAAAAGGCTTGATAAAGCTTCTTCACAGCCTAAATTCTGTGATGTGAATCCATAGGTTTAAATGTCAAAAAGATGTCTCTTTTTTTTCCAGATTGTTTTAGATTTTTTTCAATTTACAGAAAAAAAAGACGCTTAGTCTCGGTTGTTGTATCCGGACAGGTCATGTATCCAGACAATCAAATTCAAACAGCCATTTTAAAAATTTGCACGCCGTAGTGTAAGCCAGTATAGAGAATATGCTGATGACGATTAAAATCTTTCAATTAATTTTTTTGTAATGGAAACCTACAACTGTTCAATTTGTTGTTTAAATTCTTATGTCAGGAAAAGTTGATACATATCTGATCTGAATGCAATTCTGAGTACAATGTAGCTTATTTCAAAGCCCCCCAAATTTATGACATTATTAAGTTTTGCTTAGATTTCACAAAATAGTTATATTCACATTCTGGTTGATATGCAAATGAGGAGACTGATGACATCATCAACTCACTACTTATCTGTGAAAAATGAAATATTGTATAATTCAAACAATAAAAAATAGTGAGTGGGGGACATCATCGACTCTCTCATTTGCATATCCCTGAATTGTGCATATAACTTTTGTTTAAAGTAAGCAAATTTTTAAAATGTAATAACTTTCTTATTTTGCACTCGATTTTGATGAAATTTTCAGGGTTATGGTTGTTTGATTTTATATGCCTGTCCTACGGGACGTATTATGGTGTCACGCTCGGTGTCCGTCTATCTGTTCACTTCTTGTAAACGTGATAACTTCAGTTTAACTTAACCTAGGCTCATATAATTTGGTTTGTATGATACTAATATGGATACCAGGAAGCCTATTGATTTGGAGGTCCAAAGGTCAAGGTCACAGTGACATGTTTTCATCTTACCCTTCTGCAGTCGTTGTAAATGCGATAACTTCAGTTTAGGCTCATATAGAACTTTTGGTGTGTATGATACCAGCATGGATCCCAGAAATTCTATGGATTCTGAGGTCAAAAGGTCAAAGGTGAAATTGCCACCTTCCACTTTTCTTGCTTGACTAATAACTCTATTTTCCGCATTACAGGCAGACATATTATGTTCTTGCCTTAGCGACGCTCTTGTTCTCTTTTCATTTAAATCAACTTTTTGTGGGGTATACTTGACCTTTAAGCAAAATATTCCGCTGGGAAATGGTAACAATGTATATATTGCTGTGTTTTGCAGTGTTTAACTTTTCAATTGATATATGATTTGTCAATGTCCTGTTGAGGTCTTTAAAATTCTTGCAATTTCAGGATGTAGACTTTACATATTTTATTTCAAAGCAATGTCAATCATTCATGCTATATAGGATTCAGGGGGGTGTGTGATATGTAGATCACGAAATTATTCAGGTGTATTTTCAATAAATATGCAGTCTTGATTATAAAAATTGAAAATTATCAGTGTCAGAGTGTCAGTGCCCGAAATCAAAGAATTGGAAGCAAGTTGTATGAATATTTTACACAGTGTTTCTATCTGATTAAGTTCTGACTTGTACAAAAGGTGTTCTGATGTTTTTCATTACATAGAGATTTAAATGACTTTGCCCTTACAATTACTTACAAAGGGTTTTTTATATTTGTAATTTCCATCCAGGTTGGAAAGTTTCGAGAAGTCTTCATGTTGATCCAAACGACAAGATTTCCTCGTTGCAAGCTGAAATCAGGAGGTTAAAATTTGAAATTGAAAACTTCCATGGCCATATCACCGACACACAGCAAAAAGAATACCAAAAGCATATTCAGATGAATCGGGACCTGGATGCGATATCCAACATGCTCGAAGAACGCCAGGATATCTACTGCAGTCCCTTCAAGCATAAAGAAACAAGACTAAAACTGGAGAAGAAACTCCGAGAGTATGTAGTCGAGCGCCCCTATGAAAGGGAGTTGAAACTTTTCAGTGGCATAGAAGAGATACTGGAGAAAGATTGCCATTGCGGAGGAAACAGAAGTGAAAATGGCTGCCTCATGTGGGTATATATGGAATTGTGGAGGACAAGAGCACGGCTCAATATGCAAGAAAATGTCATCCTCAAAATGAGAGCATATGATCTAAAGGAGAAAAAAAAGTAAACTGATGGAATAAAGACAAAAATCATTTTTCTACTCATTGCCATTGCTGTAGTACTAATGACTGTAACTTGGCTTCGTTTGGTGGAAAAGTAGGGGAGTTTGAATCTCTTTCCAATTATCTGATATATACTGGATATATTTTTTGACATGACTTTTTTGTTGGAGTGTGGTAATAATTAAATTCACTCATTAAAGCGACCTTCCACAGGGTCTACGGAATGGGATCGCGGTACAGTGGGTATGGTGCATGCTGGCGCTGTGCATGTCTTTTGGGCGCTGGCGGTGCTCGCACAATCGACACTTTTGGCAGGGCAAGGGAACTAAGAGGTTTCGTAACATGGGACTTGCAAGCGGGGCGGGGTGGCTTTTTAATGGAACTTTTGTCATTTGGAGTATCTAGAAAACTGAAAATTAGGTCTGAAAAAAGGGGTCATCAAAGCGACATGTCCCCGTACCACCAATATATGTGATTCCCACCCCTCCCCCCCTCCCAGGATATTACCATACTATGATTGTCACAAATTGGTATTCCGAACATTTTCTTTTCTCTGTCATAATCTCTGAAAGTTCCTGCCCATCATCTTACAAACAAACCAATCAAAATCAATTAGTTCTGAGCCCTTCTAACCAGTAGGAAGATTGAGGAAACGTGGGGGCATATCCTCAATACAGTTGCTGACTCTACGACCACATGTATTTTAATGTGCTTGATTTAATATACAGAGAGACAGAAAGTTGAGGATTTTTAGAAGAGAGGGAGAAAAACAGAGGAAAAAACCCCAGGAATGAGTATGTATGTAAGGCCTAAAGATTTGAAGCATGAAAAAATATTTAGTAGTCATGGATGATGAGTGAAACTGAAATAATCTCATTGGGTGCGTCGTGGTCTAGTGGTTCTGACTCTCGCCTTCGAAACAGAGGGTCGTGGGTTCAAATCGTAGCCATGTTGTGTTTTCCTTCAGTAAGAAATTTATCCACACTGTGTGGCACTCGACCCAGGTTAGGTGATTGGGTACTCGGCAGGAGTAATTCCTTGCATGCACCGAGCGCCGGTGATGGAAGCTTGAGCTAAAGCCGGGGTAATGATTACAGCGCTTTGTATCCTCTGGCAAAAAGCGCTTTATCAATCCAGCTAATAATATTATTATTACTATCTAAACAATATCCGCATAGTATTTGGATATTGCAATTTTTTGAACTGTTAGACACAGTCATTAATGTTTTGCTTGTAATAGGATTATGCATGTTTATTAATTGGCATATTTTGGGGGGTTTTCCTTAGAAAAAGAGACAAAATTTACATCAGTTGTGATGACAAATGATATGACATCTATCTACCAGAATACTGATTCTCTTATATCTCTGAAAAAAAGACAATGTTTAAAATAATGCCCGAACTGTTTAGTTTTTTCCTCGAAATGTCATATTTTACATCTGTTTGCATCATACATGAATTCAATTTTACTTTAATGAAAAAATATCCTCCCAAGAAAAAACAAATGGCAAAATAAGTGATACTGTAGGTCACTGGCTTGCAAGTTCAGTCAATGTAGATTATCCTTTGTGTGTGTACGTGTGTGAAGTTTACTTGAATTGTTTAAACATTGAATGTACGTGCAATGAAGTCAATTACCATCTTTTGAATACTGGCATAATTTCGAAATATAGTTGAATAGTAGTAGCACATGATTTAATGATCTTTAATCGAACTGCCTCGCATAAAATATTAAATACTGAAAAGGTCGATCTGATTGATGCCTAGACATTAGAAATATTTTATTTCACAATCTCAAAACTTTTCCTATTCTTTTTTTTTTGGGGGGGTCAAACTTTTGCTTGCTAGGCTGCAAGCTTCATCAGACCTTTATCGTAGCTGGCGCTGTTGTAGCACGACTAAGGAAATATTAGAATGATATAATGAGCAAATGCAATTTATTGCCTTGGACTTTGTGTTTCTTTAAGTTCACATCTTGATATGCATTTAGGTCGAAACCTTGGGGCCAGCGTAAAGAGATTTATGGTGAAAAATTATTATTTTTTATTATATCTTCTATTATTAGTAATAGAAGATTAATTATTATTAATAGAAGATAGTACTTTTCTTATTTTCCTGTTCTTTTATTGGTTTTAATGGAATCCCTGTTAGAATAGGTGATTCTCATGGTTTCTTCTGTACATGTACTTTGTATGGCTTGTGCCATCACATCAGGTTATCCATCGGGTCAGGCAATGGCGTAAACCCGACCATTCGAGAAAAGCGCCCCCTAAATTCGTGAAACGTCTGGGGAAATTTTCCTGACCATCCGAGAGAATTTTGCTATTGTTTTTGCAAGATGAACCCGACTTTTGGGGAATTAAGGGTGCCATTTTCTTGAATGGTTAGGTAAACTGGACCGAATGTTTCAAGAATTTAGGAGCCCTTTTCTTGAATGGCCAGGTATAGGTGATAACCCGATGTGATGGTACAAGCCCATTGTTTCCACTATGAAGTGTTCCAATTATTTGGTTCTACATGTAAATCATAATGGTAAGCTAGTCTATATACTACTGGGTTCACCACTGTGAGATTGCCTTTCATACATGTATCTTCATCACAAAAAATCTATGTTAGCCCAAATACACCAAACCACTATTAGACTATATACATGTTGGACAAAATAGACCAAATGTGCTTAGATGTAATGGTTAAAGAGATGGTCCAGGCTGGAGATTATATATATATATATATATATATATATAGATAGATAGATATATATCTCAATATATAGAGTAAAATTCAGAGCAAAATGCTGAAAATTTGATCGACATCGGATCACAAATACCATAAATAACAAAGTTAATGAATTTTCAAGATTTGCATTATTCCGGTGAAACAGTTCTAGGCATTTTTTCATGTATATTCATTAGGTGTGCTGTTGATGTCATATCCCCACTGGTTCTTTTGAATTTTATTATATGAAATAAGGTTTATTCAAAATTTTTCTACCAAGAACTAAAACAATTGGATTGACAACTGATTTAGTGCATTAGTTATTTTTTGCCGCAACTTATTTCATCATAATGGAGACACATCAATTACACTTGTGAAAAAGGAAAGTGGGGATATGACATCAACTTCCTACAATTCATTGTGAGCAGAGGAAAGGCTTATATCAAGAAGTCATGATGACAATAAACCACACCATTCAAAATAACTTGTTTCGAACAATATTCACTTTATTACACCTGTCCAGTTCACAGGCCATTTAATTTCTTTACAATATAAGTAAATGTCTTCAAACCCGATAAAAGACAGCAAACGTGCAATGACACTTACTTAAATATATACATGATATGTATTGACTTTCGACTCAAATTCAAGACTTTCTGGCACCAATAGCACATTGTATTGTCTCCCATCGTCAAAAGTGCTGACAGTATTCCAGTCTAATACAGTACTGCAGAAATGTATTAGACATTATGCCACAGATTGAGCTGGTTTGGTCATCTTGTGATGAATACAGTGGTTAGGATTATCATCTTCAATAATGTCTTTTTATTCTGAAATTACTACATCTTTATATCAAATAACAGAAAATTATAGTATAGGTAGATCACTATGTTGATTAAGTCAATATATATTACAATACGAATATATCATCCAGTTATATTTGTGTCTTTTCACAATGTAATAAACAGGTTATGCACTAAGTAATCCAGAAGAAAAAGTTAAACCAAATTTATAATTCTGTAAATGAACATAATCCCCTCCCCCTTCTCTCTCCCTCTTATCCACTGTGATACATGGATATTAATAAATTTCTAATAATCTCAGTATGATTCAACTGTTTGAAAGTAAGTTTCACAAAGATCTATGAATCACACTTATTTTTGTTATTACATATGGTATGTCACACACCACTGCAGTGATCTGAGCCCACGGGAGGTGAATGGGGTGTGACCTTTGGTCAGACTGTGAGCCATCCCCTTACAATTCAGGCATTGCTATACAAAGACTTGACCTATTTTAATTCCATACATTCAATATCATATCTGATTTTAATAGATAGGTTGATATCACTTGATGTACATTGGCAGGCTTTATGCAGTGGCTGATGCTTTCTGCTTGGCCTCGTGGAACCGTTTCATCCTAGCTTCTAGCTCTGGGCGGAAGTGACGAATAAGACCCTGCGTAAAAATAAGAAAAGATAAATGGCGGATAAATGGACACTAAAACAAGTACAGGACACTATACAGGCCAATTCCATGATATAATCATCCTTATTGTATATTCAACCAAATTTTTTCAATCATATGAACTACTCCAGCCACAAAAATTTGGAAGAATTCATGAAAAATCATATTAACGAGTAGAAAACAGAGATAAACCCTTTCATGAAATTCTCAAGTTCATGAAGTTTGGGGTTGAATACTCTGGCTTTTCCCTATTAATGTCAACTTTGTATCAATTTGATCTAAATCTAAGGTTCTCATGAGGCCTTTCTCCTTAGTTACAAACAAGTCTCCACCATTGACACAATATTTGTTCCTGCAACAATAGCTCTTGGGCTTTTATTTTGTCTAAGATACAGGGTTGGGGTTGCAATAGGGTTATATGTTAGGTTCAGGGTAGGGTATAGTATTAAATCCTGGGTTGAAGATGGTCATATAATTAGTGTGTGGAATTTACAGCACAGCAATCGTCGTTGGAGCATATGTCATGGAATCATCTGCACAAGTTGACCTTCATACCTTGATTATTGAAGATTTCAATGCTGATACTCAGAACATGATCAAAGTTCATGGAACATAAATGACCTAGCTTTAACATTGGTCATGTGACCTGAAACTCTTCCAAGATGATCGGTGATACTGGATTACCCTTATATCTGGGTTTCGGAAACGAGGTACATACACTTCCAAAGTTATGATGAAAATTTAGAAATTGAGCCTTGGTTAAGATTTCAATTTTGAGGAAGCCGCTGATGTTGGAAAAACGGCGCCTATAGTCTGCTATGCACGTGGGACAAATAAGAATAATATATTTCATACCCCCAACAATATAAAATAGATAACTGTGTGTGATACCAGAATGTGCATACTAGCTGCAATGTGACTGTAACTACTTTGTAAAATTCCTTACAAATCCAAATTTAATAAATTTCTAGTGGCACCCTTAATTGATTTTTCTATACCGGTATTCATTAAACTTGCTGGGGTGATCTTAAAATTATATTTTTTACCTGTACGGGCCATGCTGCACCATCCCCGAGTGCACAAATAGTATGACCTTCAATCTGCTTACTCAGCTCATACAACATATCAATCTCGTCTGGCTTGGCATTGCCTTCCACTGGAAAAGTACACAAGTGACAAGAGCCAAAAATGATTATGGGTGGGTATACAATAACATTTTCATACTATTGAGTCTGCACAAATCAACATTCATTGGTTAGAATAATCACTTCTCAATCACCTCACTGAAGCAAAATTATATGACCAATTTGGCAGTGTTATTCACTTTATTATTGAATTGCACCTCAGTTTGAACACATTTGCACGTTTGTGGGGATTGGATATTTTCAAATGTTGGTTACCCATAGAGCCATGATAACTTTTCAGTATTATTATTAACCTCGTCACCAATGTCACTAGAATCATTACCATCATCGTCAGAATCATCAACATTCTAAGAATCATCAACATTCTGAGAATCATCATCAGCATTATAAGAATCATCAACATTACCAGAATCTTCATCATCATCACAATTTTTCTACAGAAGCAGCAGCATCAACATTACCACCAATACTGTAGCCACATCACCACAATAATCAATATTGCATCATCATTATGACCATCATCATCATATCCTCAACTTCACCATCATCATCATCATCACTTCAATCATTCAACATCATCATCATCATCACCACCTTATTCACCATCATCATATCAACCTCATCATCTTTATCATCACCATCAAAATCATTATCATCATGATCATGATCAGCATCATATCACTTTCACCATCATCGACATCATTATCACCACAATCATTAGTGCAATCCTCATGACATTCATGCTGACCATGTGGTATTTCTTATGACATCATAGTGATAAAAATAATATAAGCATTAAAGAGTCAAATTAGATAAGCCTGACACTCATGAAAAAAATTGTCAATTTTGATCCCCCCCCAAACTTGTCCATTTACCATATGATCAGAGTGAAAATTAAAACTTACCAAATCTGTTAGTAATCTTGGTCATCCAGCCAGTTCCTTCTCTGCATGGTGTGCACTGTGAAGATAAAAAAAATGAACATTCAGCCTATGAGTATAATAGACTAAAGTAGATATCTATTCATGTATTTCTGATTAAGTTCTTGTAAATAATCGCATTATTTCAACATCGATAAAAAAAAAATTTAAAAATCTTAGTGCAAGGATCTTGTAAAAAAATAGACAGCCGATTCCATTAAAAAAGTAATTGTTTTTACAAATTAGACCCCGTTTTCTCAATTCTAACTTTTCTTCGAGCAACAATTCGAAAATCCCATATATAACGTGTTGGACATACATGACTTATAAAATCTGCGCAGATAAAATCAGTTAAGAATATTCACTTCTATCTTGCAATGAAAGATAGTTTTCAGTTGATGGCACACTCAGTCAACACCATGAAAGTCTAGATGTGGGATTACAATAGTGCTTCTATCAAATCAATAGCAAAGAAAATCACAAATTGATGGCCCTCTCATGGTAGCAAAGATTTATAAATGAAATTACAGCAACTTTTTGGGACAAGATTTATTTTTACCCCCTGCTGTCAACACCTGATTATCAATAGCAATTGAACATTTTTCAAAATAAACCTAATGACTCGGGCCTAGTCTGGAATGTACAATCAAACCACATCATGGTCATGATCCTTACCTGTCCACAGCTCTCATGCTGGTAAAACTCCATGAGCCTTGCAATAGATCGGACAACATCAGCCTGCTTGTTCATCACGATGACGGCAGCAGTACCAAGACCAGTCTGAGCGGCAACCAGGGCATCAAAATCCATCAACACGTCATCACACACACTGAAAAGGATAATTGTTTTTAATCACTTTATTGGACGATAAAGAGACTTATCAGTGGCTCAAGGATAGGACGTTAAATGGAGGCCCCGTGTAGAGGAGAGTCACCACCTTTGCACGTTAAGAACCCACTGCATTATTTGTATAAGAGTAGGGGGAAACCCCGGTGTAGTGGTCCATCTGCATTCCCCTAATCAGTTATATCGGGAGGAGAGACCTGCAGGTCATAGTGATTCAGTTCGCTTTTCGCCTCCCAGGCACAGGTGACGCCAAACAAATAATAATAATGGCAAATGAACATGAAATAACAATAACACGAAGAACCAAAGATGAGATTTACTTAAAAAAAAGAAAAGTAGAACGTCACAAGGTATATCAATGATGGATATTGACATTGGATCTAAACAATTTGAGATTATTTTGAAATCGCTTTTATGACAATTAACTTGTATCATCTACCACTTCTCGTCTTACATGTAGATTTCAATGCTTACTCTTTAGGGATTAGAGGGGTAGATGAGCCACCAGGTATGACAGCCAACAGGTTATCCCATCCACCTTCTACACCACCAGCATGCTTCTCAATCAAGACCTTCAGAGGAATAGACATGGATTCCTCCACTGTACAGGGAGTGTTCACATTGCCTGAGATGTTGAAGAGTTTGGTGCCCTGGTTGCGTTCACGTCCAAAGCCAGCGAACCACGAAGCTCCCCTCCTACAGATGATCTGAAAGTTGTTACATAAAGCAATACAAGCCTCATAAATTGGATTGGCATAGACTTATTCAAAATCACTGCAAATAACTTCTTTAAAAGTAGGCATGATCTTAAATAGGTAAGCATACCAGCCTATTGATTTTGTTGAAATTATTTTGAATTTTTTTGAATAGACAAAATTACGACAAACAACTTTTGTAAAAGTATGCATAACCTTAAATAGGGAAGCATACTGACCTATTGTAATTTTTTTTTAATTATCTTTTTTTCCAAAACCACCTCTTACAGTAAAAGCCATCACATTCAAAGCGAAATAAAATGTCATCAACAATATAAAATGATAACATTATAACATTTGACGAGATGAATTTGTAAAGCGCAGCCATTTTATATATATATACTGCTTCTGTTTCAATGTTAAAGTCCATAGAAATTTGAGGAAGCATGCATGATACAGTAGCCATCTCTGTCTCTGTGCAGTTCAAACTTACTGGTGCAACAGCGACTGTCTCTACATTAGCCACGGTGGTAGGGCAACCAAAGACACCAACGTCAGCAGGAAAAGGAGGCTTAAGACGGGGCTTGCCTTGTTTGCCTTCTAGACTTTCAATCAGGGCCTGTAGATCAAAAGAGCAATCATATAAATCAAACATTTCCCTGCATTCAATGGTCAGTGTCAACGGTTAATCGCCAATTTTTCTACTGCCAACTCGTGTACACACCACACAGTCTACATTCATTTAGTCTAATGCCAATTCGTCCATTAATATTTTGTTTAACAACCATTTGGTCCATTAACCATTTTGTTTAACAACCATTTGGTCCATGACCACTTCGTCTAATCACCATTTCCTCTATGACCATTACGTCTCAAAACCAGTTTGGTCTAGTACCCACTTTCTTTTCATTCATTTCGCCCAATTAACACCTATCTAATTAGACCAAATGGTTTATGGACTTAATGGCTATTGGAGCAACTGGTTATTAGACTAAATGGTTAGTGGACGGATTGGCAATTAGACCGTGTGGATAGTGGACAAACTTATGGTAGACCAAATGATAGTAGACAAGTTGCCAATTGGACAATTGGGATTAGACGAATTGGAAATAAACTGTGTCAACTGGAGAGTGTTTCAACAGTCAGTGCCTTCAATGACTAATTTGTTCTTAGCCAATCAGATGCAAGGATTTCAGTAGCTTACAACAATCGTCAGTGAAAATTTGTCTCAAAAAATTGCCCTCCTCTTCTGACTTAAATGAACAATCCATTCAAACATTTTCTCTTCATTCATACAGTTAGTATAGAATAACAAGTATCATGGATTGACGATGTCAACGCTACTTACAGTTTCTTCTCCACAGATATAAGCTCCAGCTCCTCTATGCATGTAGACATCAAAGTCATACCCAGATCCACATGCATTCTTTCCAAGAAAACCTGCTTCATAAGCCTGACAAAAAATACATATCACCAAAGAAGCATTATTCCAGTGACATGTTAGGTGCTTTATACAGGCATTTCTATTAGAGGGTTGTTTCTATGCATAACTCAACAAAAATATACCTACTAATACAACAATGCTTAACTTATCCCACTAATTATTCAAACAATCAATAGAGTAAAGAAATTATTAAAAAATATAATACATATACAGTTCAAATACAAAAGATCAATGTGCTTCACTCAATACTAAACACTAAGAACATAAACTACTAAATACAACTTGAAATATAAATTAACTGATGGAAATAATCTATTGAATCTTCCTTAGGGTAACTAACAGGGAGAAAGAGAGAGAAAACAGAGATATATCAAGAAGGATAGAAGAGGTATGCATTTTCAATCTAGATTAAGAGGTAGAGAAAGAGATAAAGAATCAAAGACTTGTTTAGAAACACAATTAGTACCTCTTTAATAGCAAGCTGCATGTTTGAGGCCTCATTGTAGAACTCTCCACGGATGTAGATGTAAGCTACAATAGAACATAAAAATCAAGAAATTCTTGTAACAAAATTACAAAACGCAATGATCCATGACTGTTATTAAACTCTACTTGATACTTATCCACTACATATAGGTATGAGAATCAATAGATGCGCGTATCGTATCTCTATCTAGCAAGCTCAGCCATATCACCCCCATATTGAAAACTCTTCACTGGTTGCCCCTGAAGGAACGCATAGTCGTTTAAATCCTTCTTTTAATTTTTCATATAGTCAATGGAACTTCCCCCAGTTACAATAGGTTTTTGATGCATAATTACCAACCCTCAAGAAATTTACGATCCTCATCATCTTGTCTCTTACATGTTCAAATGCTAAGAAATCATGCAGGGAAACGGGCCTTTGCAGAATTCTCTCCCACAAAGTTTGAAAACCCAGACTTCAGAGACCACCTTCAAAAGTAACCTGAAAACATACCTGTATATGAGTGCTTTTTGATAGTCATTGACTTATTGTTCAGACATGTATTATATGTAAATAGTTATTGTTGTTCTGCTCTGAAGCGCCTTGAGCATCTGATCAAGAGGGAGAGTGCGCTATACAAATCTCATGTATTATTATCATTCCTTAGCCAGTGCACACGACTGCAAAGTATTTACACTATCCCAAAAAGAAAATACCCACAAGTTACATGTACCTGTAGGTACTGTTCAAAAGTAGAAATTTCACAGGAATTATCTAAGAGCATGGGGATTTTTCTGAGATGACAACAAATTAGAACAGCTCTGGATATGGGAAACTGAACTCCCCTAATCAGTTATATGGGGAGGAGAGACCTGCGGGTCATAGACGTTCAGTTCGCTTTTCGAATCCCAGGCACAGGTGACGCCCAACAAATAATGATTAACAACAACAACAATAATAATAATAATTATTATTATTTCTTACCTGCTCTAGCTCCCATGGCTCTGCCTGCAACCAGACAGCCTTCTACTAGCTTGTGAGGGTCATGCCTCATTATCTCCCTGTCTTTACATGTACCTGGTTCCCCTTCATCTGCATTCACTACAAGATATTTAGGTCTGTACCAAAAAAAAATAACGATTTGTTAGAGGGAACTGAACTCCAGGGAGCTAATAGCACACAAAGACACTCCTAGTCTGCAAGGGTCAGGGTTACATATGATATGTAACATGCAAATTCAATCTTATTGATTAATATGCAGTATCGCGGGTCTTAAATCATGATCTGACCAATACAGCGGTTCCTTTTATACTGCAAGCAATGGGGAAATTAAGTGTGACTATAAGTCACAAAAGTAACAAAATTCCTTACATAACACCCCCAAGGAGTATGTACATGTGTAATCCAGGTCTAGAGCTCATTCTGTTCGAACAGAGGGTCGTAGGTTTAAATCCTAACCATGGCGAGTTTTCCTTCAGCAAGAAATTTATCCACACTGGGCTACACTTGACCCAGGCAAGGCGAATGGGTACCAGGCAGGATTAATTCCTTCAATGCACGAGCACTGAAAGGCAGCTCGAGCTAAAGCTAGGGTAATAATAATAATGCGCCTTGGAATAGATCTTAGATCTTAGGCAAGATCATGTGTTTTATTGCTCTTCTGTCCCAGAACATGAGCAAAGTTATAATTACCTTCCATCCGATGGCTTGTTCATGAAACCCCACTTCATACCAGTTGGAAAGCCTGCACCACCTCTTCCTCTTAGACCAGAGTCTCTTATCTCTTTTAATATCCATTCATGTCCTTTCAGCAGAATTTCCTTGGTCTTGTACCAGTCTCCCTGTATAGTGAGCGGAATGATTTCATAGGCACTTATTCTGAAGCCAGTTTTAAAGGGGAAGTTCACCCTGAAGAAAACTTTGTTGCAAAAATAGCAGAAAAAATAGTAAAAAATATTGGTGAAGGTTTGAGGAAAATCCGTTAAAGAGTAAGAAAGTTATTAGAGCTCAAAGTTTTGGATTTGTGACGTCATAAACGAGCAGCTGCCCCATGTGTTATGTAATATAAAATGCATGAATTTCACATTTTGCATGGTTCCTGATGACTTAATTTTGTTTTCTATTCATGATTGGATGTGAAATGATTTGTCTATTGATATACAAAAGGTACAGTGAAAACCATTTTCAATTTTCTTAGAAAATGGCATTTCATTGATTTTTTACCATTCGCTATGTAGGAATGCTGCTCGCATATGACGTCACAAATCAAATAATTGAAATTCTAATAACTTTTTAATTACTTGATGAATTTTTCTCAAACCTTCGGCAATATTTTTTATTATTTTTTCTGCTATTTTCACAATAAAGTTTTTGTCAGGGTGAACTTCCCCTTTAACTTAGACCATGGTCTAACTCTTTGCTAAAATTATGGGAAGCCAAAAACTCAAAAATTCTGATTATATTGCATATTTCTTGTATTTACTATTTTGTTTCCCTTTGCTTTCATAATGAAGAAAATATTCCAGTAATCATTCTGAAACAGTTATAAATGATGTATGTGTCATAATAATTAATAAGTTGAACATGTACTAATAGAAATTTGTGTTCCAATTGGTTTTCCATAGTTAAACCATAACTTTAAGCCAGGGTTTAACGGCCATATAACTCACTTCGTACGGCAACCTTATTCCAAATACTCATAATCCCATTTTTTCTTATTTCACATCATCATAACCAGTGAATACTGGAATTTTCTCATTTTCAATTATGACGACTTTATATTTTTGCTTTCCTTTCTTTTGAGGTTTCATTTCGTTATTGATAATTGACATTTGGCCCTAATTTTCTCTGTATTTTCTAAGAACAGAAGCATTTTTTTTTCAAGGCTTTCAGTCTCTCCTATAATTACACATCCTTTGTAATATGTTTTTGGACACCATTCGGGATAATTTTCTCACTCGATTTGCTCTCTCACAAATTTATATTAAACGTAAACATCATAACAAAACCATAACAACAGTCATCTAAAAAGTCTTGATAGACTTTTTACGAGTGTCGTAGTCGAGCACATATTTACTCACCCTTGACATTGCTCCTTTCAGCTTCCAGTCATGTCTGCCATAGAGATTGGTAAATATCCTATCTTCATCCTTCAGAGGATCATTCTATCAATAACAAATAAACAAACAGTCAACGATGTAATTCATATTCAGCTTTATACTAAAACATAACATTTTATGATATAGCAAAATTTGAGAATAAGAGCCTTAACTCAAAATGAACCTTCAACAATGATTGTGGCTAGAAGGTGCTTTAGTTCAAAACAACACAATAATTGTTCATGTGAATAGATGTGACTACACAAGCTGCACACCAACTTAATTACTATTGAACCTAAAACCTATAATCATACCATACCACATCAAACTTCAGAGATATCATACAAATACACTGGGTTTGAGAAAGTACTTATAGTGGAAATATTTCATCTGAGGTTGGTCATGCAATTACTATTTTCAAGAGAATCCAAGCTGAGGACTGGTAGGCATACTTGTCCAGCTGATTGGACCTGGCTCAGTTTCAATGACACTATTTCAAAGTGCACATTATTGCTCTCCCACATGACAAATGTCTTTGTGAACAAAACAACATGTCTAAAAAATCAGATTCTTGTGGTCATACACCTATGAGGGTAAATTCAAGCCCAAGCAGGGTATATTTTCTTTGTATAAACTCACTTTATCAGCACTTGCATTGTGTCGAGATGATGTAGCTAAACTGCACGTTGCCTGAGTTTGAAGTCGTCCTACAAATTAACAAAGAAAATGAGATGACATAAATTTACCTTCATTAATGTAAGTTTTCCTTTCAATTTAAACTATACTATAGTACATTAAGACTACTTTTTAAAGGAGTTAAAGTTTAGAATTAAAACAAACACAGCTATCACAATATCAACATAGTTCTAAAAATATATTCACTGATCATAAGCATTGCAAAAGCACAAATTCTGTTTGAATAGTAGAATTAGGCAAGTGCAATGGTGAAGAGTTTGTATGGGGGAAAAGTGACAATGAATCTCCCTTGTCCCACACATACACAGCCAGGCAACTTCAGTTGGCTTTTTCACAGATTGGGCTACCAATGCAAAGCAATGGCATGGTTAACAACAGACTTATGCAAGGCTGGGTTACATGCTACTGCCCATTGCATTTAGGGGATTTTGCATTGTCAACCCTAGACCAAAAGCTTCGGTCTCTGTTGTTGGCTGTTCCACTGAACTCTGTTGTTGGATTCACTCACCGAATACAGAGACTGAAGTTCTAGCTTGATCTGTACAGGGGACTCAATGGCCATTGTTTATGTAATAAGTTCAGATAAATCAGGGAAGTGAAGTTGCACTACAGCCGTAGTGTGGCTGCCCCCAATTTCATTTTGGCAGCTTCCTGCGCCCCTTGTGGATGCACGTTTTTTACTTATTATCTACGCGCTGCGCTAATTAGTTTTAAGTCTCTTTACCAGTGATTCTTCCGATGATAAAAGATAATTCTTTATTTTCACATTATTTAAATTGTTAATCGAACGAATTGTATCATAATTCTTGTGTATAATAGTAGTTTATATTTTTCAACACTTTCTCGGTCTAACTTGCCAATTCAGTGTAATTATAAAACATATTTTTCTTGATTATAGTTTTATGATATCAATGCGTGCAAAGTACCATGACAACACAAAATAACTATTTTCTTGATTTTGTCACTTTGCTGTTATTTGACCTAGAAGGAGACCTTCGTTTACAGCTCCTCTTTGCAAAATCTGTTTTAATTACTGCCATGCAAAAGTTATTTATGTCCAGCCAACAAGGTGAGTTGGATCGAAAGAAGTTTTCCTTATTCATGATATTGCTGATATAAATTATTAATCAATTCTTTATTTTCATGTATTATCATAACGATTGTGGAATATGATGGATATTTGTTTTGGAACTTGATATTGATGTGCTTTTTGTTTATATTACGTAATTGTACTTTAAACTTAGTGACATGACAATTGTTTATGAATGATGAGAATTAGATCTAGTTAAGAATTATTGTATGAAATGTTAAATGATCGTATACAGTACGTCTTGTTTGAAATGTCATAGTTGAGGAAATTTCACTAAAAGAGTAATTTAATAAGACTTGATTAATATATGTTTCATTGGAAAAGATATTATTGAAATGTACATCTTCGATATGAAATTAATTGTTTGAATTGTTCAATGTTTGTTACAGTTTCACGGCACTGTTTGGAATAAACTTTCAACATCCGTCTAAACATTGGATCTTTTGACTTTGTCTAAATAACTTGGTGGCAGTTATACGTAGTAAGTCACTGTTTGGTGCATTTCATGCCAAAACAGAATACCGGTAATAATCTTTATTTTGGTAGAGCCTATAGGCCTACAGTTTTTATAGGGCCTATTGTTATAATATAAAGACAAAAAAAAAACGATAAGCCCCGTCGGGGAATTTTGCAGTGTTAATCGCTTAATGTTGGCTGCATGATAGCAAGCCGTCTGTGTATGAAGAGAAACTTTTTTAAAAATTTAAATCTGTTATAAAACTCCTCAAATTCAAAACAGACAGCTGCCAGCTGTCGACTGCGTCTGTCAACCTAGTCTTGAGGACGCAATGATGATGATTTTTTTAGATATGTCATCTATTTCTTCATCATTGACGTCTTGACACTCTCTCCATAGTGCCTTCAGCGAACGACCAAAACAAAGATGGATTCCCCCAAAAAATCCATCCTTTTAAACCGAAGTGAATAGCATTCATTTAATTTTATTAATTCTTACACCTTCCTACGCCTAATGCGTAGGAAGGTTTTAAATATTACTATTTAAAAATGTAAAAAAATGAAGATTTCTTACCTAACTGATGCCGCGTAGACCCCTCGTTCCACATGTAAACAACGGAAATACAATAGCGTCGACCCTTGAACCGCTTATGTATGACGTACTTCCGGAAAGCAATGCCGTCTCAACGAACAATTTAGAGATAAAAAATCTTATTTAACAAATATTAGAATTTATTTTGTGATCATAAATAATTTATATATATTGATATTAATTATTTATGATCACGAAATAAATTCTAATATTTATATATAATTCTAATTTATATATATTGATATTAATTATTTATGATCACGAAATAAATTCTAATATTTGTTAAATAAGATTTTTTATCTCTAAATTGTTCGTTGAGACGGCATTGCTTTCCGGAAGTACGTCATACATAAGCGGTTCAAGGGTCGACGCTATTGTATTTCCGTTGTTTACATGTGGAACGAGGGGTCTACGCGGCATCAGTTAGGTAAGAAATCTTCATTTTTTTACATTTTTAAATAGTAATATTTAAAACCTTCCTACGCATTAGGCGTAGGAAGGTGTAAGAATTAATAAAATTAAATGAATGCTATTCACTTCGGTTTAAAAGGATGGATTTTTGGGGGGAATCCATCTTTGTTTTGGTCGTTCGCTGAAGGCACTATGGAGAGAGTGTCAAGACGTCAATGATGAAGAAATAGATGACATATCTAAAAAAATCATCATCATTGCGTCCTCAAGATAAAGACTACTGTCAACCTCTTGTCTCTTGAGAGTCCTTGTGACTTACTACGTACATGTATGCTCGAGGAGATCGAGATAATAAAATTGAAAAATGTTGAAATCTCCTTGAAACAGACGGCTGCCAGCTGTCTAAGGCCTAACCGTACGTTAAATTAAAAGTTTAATTTTGCTTTCAATTTAACATGACTTGATTAACAATGCATGACTTGAAACAAGCGTTCGGGGGAAAGGTTAAGATCTAGATTCCTTACCAACTCCTGCCCTCAAAAATGATATCCCTCTGCTTGAAAGTGCCATCTTATCTTGTTACGTCTTCTTTAGTTCCAGTCAATCTGATTTCCATACGTTTTGCATGAATTAGTACACGTCTTTGCCAGTTATAAATATAAGAACATCGCATTCGACAGACCGACTGACTATCTGCCCGTGTTACAAAACACCGGCACTAGCGCTGCAGTGCAGTAGTAGTGCATGTAGCTGCATTGAGCGCTGCGCCGAAGTTATACAATTAGGAAATCGACGCAACGAACGCCCGCAGATGGCGTCCTACGGGAAGGTTGCTGGAAGGTCTTCCCGAAGGTCTTTTTCTCTCCGGGTTTTCTCTGTCTCTTGCATGTTTCATCTTCCTATAATAATGTATACATGTATATTTATATAGTTTTCATTTTTAATATGTTGTGAAAGAAATAGAGAGAAGATAGAAAACAATGGTAGGAGCTTAAATTCTCTATGCTCATTTCTTTCACAACATATCAAAAATAAAAAAAAGTTGCCAAAGCTGTTACATATTACTGATTTCTCAACGTCGTATCAGGGGGGGGGGCTCTCACGTAAGTACATTGGTGGTACCAGGAGGGGAATATAGGGGGTTTGTTTGACGTCCCCCCCCCTCGGACATCAGAGTAGAAAAAAGGGGGAATGACCTATACATTTCGGTGCCGGCCCTTTTTTGTGATTTTCAACTTTTCGGGACCAAATTACCTTCATTTAATGAATTTACACCCTATTATAGCCAATCTGGAATAAAATTTATTGAAAATGTTGTTTAATTGATTTCAGTTCCATGGATGACAAGTTTATCCCAAAAGAAGTTAGGAGGAATGCGGGGTGGGGAAAGTGGTTTGGGGGTTCAAATTCAAGGTCAAAGTCAATAGGCCTACTCGGATGACTATCAGAAGCCGCACCGCCGCCGCTCACAAGACCCCTTTGGACTCCTTTCCCAGTACCGCGATCCCGTTCCAAATAATGCCCGGTATTATAGTCCCAGGGGTCCCAAGCAGGACCGTCGCAAAGGGGGTAGAGGGCTCGAGAGGGTGTGACAGCCCCCCCCCCTAATTTCAATATACATGTAGTCGGTAAATCAGCGCTGCCGTCGGGAAAGAGAAAAAAAAAGGAGAGAAAGGGAGAGAAAAGAAAAAAAAAGAAAAAAAAAGAAAAGAAAGAAAGGACGGGAAAAAGGAAGGAAAGAAAAAAAAAGAAAGAAAGATAAAAAGAGAGGCACAAAGTACGGGAAGAGGAAGGAGAAAAATCAGAGAGAGAAGAGAATGGGATGAACAAGAGTTTGATTGGGCCCGTGTGCCGGTGTAATGAAAGATGCGGAGTGTGAGATGTTGGAAAATTTATAAATTGTCTGTTACGCAAGCGCAGGGATGTTGGAGTGAACTTTCTATTGATTTGGACAGTGCTTAAAATGTCCACTGTCGGGTCAATAAATCAAAAATTGCAGCTCGCGCTTCGCGCTCGCATGAAGTTTATATTATTGAGATAAACAGCTTGTTCAATTACAGATGCAAACACTGAGTTTGTTTTAATGTAGAAAAAAAAGTTTGATTTTAAAGTCAAAATTTTCAGCTCGCGCTTCGCGCTCGCATTATGTTTATCGAGATACACAGCTTGTTCAATTACAGATGCAAAAGCTGAGTTTATTTTAATGTAAAAAAATTGTGAAAAGGTTTAGTTTTCAAGTCAAAATATCCAAAATTTTTGCGCTCGCATCATTGTTTGGTTGGTGTATTCATGCACCTTCTTCATGTTTATAATCTAGTTTATAAGTCGGAATATGATTTTTTTTTAGCTCGGACTTATTTGCACTTGCTCTATTTGATCAATTAGAAATGTATTCTATTAATGATTCACTGCGAAAAGCTAATCAATATTTTTCAGCTCGCACGAGCATGAATTGCTTGGTTTCGTATTATGCATGTTGTTCATACAAAAAGTGCTTACTAAAATGTCGGAAATAAATTGTCCAGCTCGTGCTTCGCGCGCGCATCAATTATTGTTTGGTTAATCCATCCTCTTCATGGTTAGGCTACAGGTCGAAATGTAAAATGACAGTGCTTCGCGCTCGCACTTTTGGATTGGAGAGAAATCATGGATCACTGCGAACAGTCTTTAACAGGTCTTTTTTATGCATGGCCAGTGTATCAACAATTTTAGCTCGTGCTTTGCGCTCGCGTGGATCATTTGGTTAGATACTTCCATGATGATAACATAAGCTGCTCACAATGTTCAGTTACACGGGCTAAATATATAAAATATCAAAAAATTTCACTTGGGACTATAGCGGACAAGGAACCCTACCCTACCCCGCTGGCGTACAGATATGGGAGTTTAGGGGACACGGGCCCCCTACCCCGCTGGCATACAGATGTGGGAGGACATTAGGAGAAATGGAAGAAAATGAAAAAAAGTATAATTTTCTAAATATCCTGTCAAAATCTATTCTAAAAATTAGTTTTGTTAAAGGTCCAAATTCTTAATTGCTTGCAGTTTAGTGTAATTTTGCCGTTTACGCCATCTTGTCACCTAAAAAATTTAGAAGTAGACTCATTACGCCGATAAATCCCCCCCCCCCTCTTTAAACTAAGAAAAAAGCATTCCCTCCGTAAGAAGAATATTGATGTCAATCACCACCCCCTCCCTCACCGTGAACACCGATTGATACCCACAATGCACATGTTCACCTCTGCCAATTTTAATCGTCACCGAAAACCTCTCTGTGGGCATTTGCATGTAGGTGTGCAGGAGGCCTTAACAGCAAAGCAGAGTAATCAGCATCCCTGGACCACCATGATTTTTGTTTATAGTAATTCAATAATTAGACAAGTGTCCCATCTAAGAAAAAGAAACAAAAATGGCAAGTTTGAAAATGGCAAACTGAGGTAAAAACAGCAGGGGGGGCAGACTTTGCATGGGGGAAATGGAGAAGGCAAAAATGGCAGGGGTAAAAAAATGGCGGGGGGGACGGAAGAGGTGAAATAGTGAGTCAAATTCTTAGGAATTTTCTGACAATGGAAAAAAGGGCTCCTCATTCCCGGAGAGAATACAGAGACCTTGAAATAAAATGAGAAGTCAAAATGAAAACGTGAATGAAATTTGATATTAGAAACATAATTTTCTGCCTCAGGGTCAGAAACTTGGGTCTATGCTTTCCCATATTTTATTTTTCTATTTTGACACTCCAGTTGTGTCATGCCTGTACTTGGTGTCAACAATCTAGAACTAAACCATTTATATTATATGGGCTTTCTCTCACACATGTCTACAGCAATGATGCCCTACTTTTATTGCCTTTATTCTAATAAATCTGATTTTAAAGCCTGTGTATAGCTTTGGTAAAGGGTCAATAATGTGATTGATAATCGAATATCATCTAATATGACAGTCTTACTGAAGCGTAGAGACCGTTAGATATTTTTCCAACTGCACTTCTCTGAGAAAATTTCAAATATTCAAATCTTGGATATATAGCGCCCTCTCACAGCGATGCTTGTTTTAAATTTTAAAAAATGGGCATTCAAGCACTTATCTTATAAATTTAGTGATTAGATATCCAAAAGTTACAAAGAACATATCTTGAAAGTTTCAGCCCATTCCATGATTTGGAATAGGATTTAATTGAAAGACAAAAACACACAGATATTTTAATTTGATCGGGTGACCCGATCAAGTTAAATTTCCATATGTAAAATCGCAAAATTTATCCTGTAAAACACATTTTCATTTCATATCCTCCACATCATAACTGTTATAGGGCATATCCATTCATATTAGCTAGCAATGAATTGGAATAGTGATAGGTGCATTTTGGTGGATTTACCAAAACTATACACAAGCTTTAAGGCTGGCTTTAACAAATTTTTAAAACATAATATATTCATATTTCGGTTTACAAAATGAAACTGAATACACATAAAGCAATTGTCAATAAATGTCTTACTTTATTATCAATATCATCCAATGAATTACAATATATTTTGCAATTATCAATTTTTTCAAATACAAACATAGACATTTTTTTTTCAGTTAACTTTCATACCTCAATAACCTGAAATTTATTAAATATTCAATTTGTCTTATCTTGCCAAGTCTTTTGTAATATAAGCATAAAACAAGAAATATCACTGAAGGTGATTAATATCCCTGCCCTATGCCATTACCACAGTAATACAGTTTCGTTTCCAACAATTCAGAACATGAACCTGCATGTCTTTACCACAAGATGAATATTTGTACCAACATCCATGAGCACTGGCTGAAAACTGGGGAAGCAGTTTGATCCCCATTGAGTTTTTCTGGATTTTTTGCCATAATATGTGGTTGCCATGGCAACAAAATTTCTGACAAATGTGTGTCTTGCACATCTTTACCTCAAGACTAATGTGCGAGTCAAATTTCATGAGAATTGACTAACAACTAAGTACCGTAGTTTGAAATGCAAGATTTGGGATGGAACGACCGCCCACCAAACCAAACGCTGACTCCACATTACCCCCTTTAAACTTTCTTCCGCAGGGGTATAATTGATTTGAATATTTTTTTTTTTTTACAGAATAAGTTGGGCTCACTTGGTAGAGCATCCTTCTCTGAACCAGGGGGTCATGCGTTCAAGCCCCGGCTTCATCAGACCGGGAGATGTTTCAAGATGGGAGTTGCTGCTTCCCTGTTTGGTGTTCAATGATTTATATTAAGGGAAGGAACAACTTGATGTGGCATTGCTCAGTGGCTGCCATGCCCACTATCAACTAGGCAAAATGACTTTTTGGAAGATTCCTATTTTGAACAAATATAGATTTCATTATTATTTATAATATTTTCTTATCAATAGTAGTAGAAGTAGTAGTAGTAGTATTAGTAGCAGTAGAAGTTTGCTCAAAACTGTTAAAGGGGGTAGGGTACTTGTATCAAATATCACACAGTGATTTCCCGATGAATGAAATTTTCTAAAATAACTTTTCCCTGAAATACTCTCATTTTCCGACTGAAATACATATATATTATCACTTCTTAATTATTTCATATTGTTGATATGTACATAAAAAACATCAATATAAAATAAAAACAATTATTAATTCTAATATATGGTACAGTTAATGAAACTACCCAAGGCAGTAATATAAAACTAAAAACCTATGAATGGACAAGCCAAGCATTTTCACAGAATACAATGATTAGTTTGTGATGAGGGAGAAATACAAATTCATGAATCACACATAAAAAGACCACCAAAGAAACGTAATATAGCAAGTTGTTTTCAATGACAATATAGAATATATTAGGGTGTAAAACAATACACAACACCATCATAGAGATTACTCTATCTGAGAGCAACTAAAGTTAAATTTCCGGAAAAATAATGAGAGACATATAGATAATAATCATCAGTTCTTGTATAACACATTATGAATAACGTCTCTATGCGCTTTCAAAGGACTTGGTTGTTATTACCCCAGCCCCAGAGGGGTCACTTACACTGACGAGTGGATGCCATGCGCGACCAAAAAAACACATAAAAAGGATGTCTTTTTCACGATAGGGCACAAAAACAAAAACACAAAAATAATGAAAAAGGGGTATCTATTTCGCTAGGAAAATTACGTGTTTAGGGTTGAATTTGCTGGGATGATGAAACAAAATTAGAATGTTTTATAAAGGATGTCCTTTTTGCCCAAACACTTCGTGTTTAGAGTCCGATTTGCGAGGTGTAGAAGGTAGGGTCGTACTAAACCAAATAAGGTAAAGCCGACGACCGAAGGACCCGTAACAATGAAACATTCCTGTACTTGTTTAGGGTTTCATTTCAGGGAATATTTGCCAAGAGTATCGTTTTGTTTCCAATACTTGTTAAGGGTAGGGTTTCACATGCCAATACTTGTTAAGGGGTGCATTTTCAGAATATGAAAATTACGTGTTTAGGGTGCTTTTCGAGACCCCATGGTCGCGCATGGTATCCACTTGTGAATGGAATTGGCCCCCCGGGACCCCGGCTCTAGCTCAAGCAGCTAGCTTCCAACGCTCAGCAATTAAGGAATAAATTCCTGCCAGGTACCCATTCACCTCACCTGGGTTGAGTGCAGCACAATGTGGATAAATTTCTTGCTGAAGGAAACTATGCCATGGCTGGGATTTGAACCCACGACCCCCTGTTTCAAAATCCTGAGACTAACCCACTGGGCCACAATGCTCCACAAGATGATCATCTTCATCCTGAAATTGTCTTAGCCTTAAAGTGCACACTTCAAATAATGCCCCATTCTCAAAGTGCAACAGTTATGGTAATGTAGGCAATGTTTCACTAAACTTGACATCAATAACAAGTTGCATTTAATGTTATCAGATACTGCTATTGGTTGTGATTTGATTGGCAAAGATTAGACAGGGGGGTAGGGAGTTTCACTAAGTGTAAATTTAAAAACCATGCTCAAGTGGTATTTAAAGAAATCTGTTTCAAACTGATGAGGAAAGAATTAAAGTTTTCTGGATGTTTTGGAATGAATTTTTTTTTCACTCTTGCTCTGCTTTATTTGAGAAAATTTAGCTTTGATTTTCATGATTTTCACCGTAGCTTTTGTAATTCAAATTTTGTGACATGAAATATTGCATTTTCTGCTCAAAAACGTGATTAGGTGTACAAAGTCAATGCACATTGTGTTTTTCAACCAAAAATCATAAATGTATGATTACTTTTACTTTTGTTGGTTTAAATGTATTTGTTTTATGCTATTTATGATCGCAAAAGTCCCCTACATGGGAAAAAACAAAGAAATGCATAAGAATTAAAAAAAACAATAAAATACATAAGAAATCAATTGTGGAATAGCACGCCCAACAACACATGTGAAGATGGCTTCCCAAAGAACAGTTGTGTCCTCACCGATGGTTAATCGAGTTGCAGGAGGCAAAGCGGTCTAGAAAAACCACATCGCAAGGTGGTTTTCCAAACAGGTTTGGAAGACCACTCACGATTGCTTCCAAGACTGCTTTGAGCGTGCCCATTACGCGTTAAACTAGTTTCCATTAGACTTAATTAATGATCAATTTTAATCAGGCCTACCATCAAGTTTGCATTTTAGGGTCGCAGATGCCTTTCTTTCATTCCATCACACACAGATTTTAAACTGCAATATAAATGCATAGAATAACAAAGAAAATAGAACAACTTTCTTTGTAATTGTCATATTGCAAAGACAAAATAAAATATCTTGTATCTTATATAAGTGCAATCTTAATTTACCTTTATTCACATAAAAATGATAGCTACCCAATATCTAAAATAATTCTAAACAATTGCACATAAATAATAAATGTGACAGTTTCTGTAAAATAAAAATACCATGAAGATTTCAGTAAGTATATTCAATGCAGTAAAAACATGAATTTGTGCAGTATTTTTTTAGTGATGCATACTGAGAGATCTTTTACCCCAAATTATGCATCATTCTGATGTTTCAAATACCTCAGAATTATGGCATAGAGAAAATTACTAATTGAATACAATAAGGACCCAGTATTAAAAACATAATTCAAATACCTGGATAAAATGAAAGCACACGAGGTAATTCATTTTGTGTACACTTGCTGCATTTTCACTGCTATATCACTTTTATTGCATCATAATACATGTAAATTGTTAAATAATCTAAAGTGGTATATTGAAGGGGTCAAGAATTCCACAAAGATTCTTTGAAGAACCCCCCCCCCCCCATAAAAAAGGGCAACAAGTAATTGCAATCATTATTTTTTTTTTAAATTAACCTTGAATGTCTGAATGGGTGATTTCACTATATACATGCAAATTTCATGAAAAAAAAATCATTACTTAGTAAAGAAATATTGTTTAGCTTGCTTGTTTCACCCAGTCATATATTTTTGGGTTTTATAAAACAGTCAGCCCTCTGAAACTACTCATAGCCTGATGGCTAATAGATTGCTCTTTGGTTTCACAAACATGGTCTAAGTCCATTGACCCTAAATGACCATAGACCTTGGTCATGTGACCTGAACCTCCAGCAGAATGCTTCCTTATGTCTAATTTTTGTTAATGCTGTCAATTACACAAGGAATATGATTAAACTAAAAAATAAAACAGAACAGAACCCTTTTTAATTGGAGTAACCCCCATCTAAAAACATTTATCTTCAATAAGCTAATCATTACACATTTTTATGCAATGAAAACACTTTCAAAATGTAATCCAATTGACATTTTTTAATTCTACATATGACTAGTTATTTTCAATGTTGTTCAAACAATGTATTTTTTCAAATTATGACAATGGACAAAAAATCAACAATTTTTGCCACTTTGAGTAGCAAAAGAAGACAAAACCTGTGTACCTCTACATGTATGGATGAATTAAAAAATAATTAACTTATCTAAGCTAAAAATCTGATGCTTTGGCACCTAATCTTCTGGTATCAGAGTGAGCTGTGAGTTTATCTTTGGCTTCAGAAGCAACATTGACAACACCTAGGCGATATCTTCTTGATTGCACTACATGTCCTAGCTCTTCTAAACCTTCCTGTATCGAAGGACTTAGACCATCTAGATGAAAGAATGGAGAAAAAACAGAAATTATTAATTAGCATTAAGTAGATGATAGAATATACAGGATTCTTTTTTGAGCACTCAAAAATTGCTTGAATAAAATCACTTAAAACCAATTAGGCTGATACAAGCAAGGTCATGTTAGTGAGCAATCAAGCAATAATTATCATTTTATCATCAATTCATTCCATATCTGGAATCAAACAGAGGATCATATTGGTACACGTACGTGTGTACATAACAGAGCAGAAATAAGCCCCTGGGGAGCATCTCATGAAAGGACTTGTCTTCAGGACCTTTTATCTGACAAGTCCAATTTTATCCCACAGTTGCCATAGTAACAGTGCTTCTTAGCCAATCAACATCAAGGAAAGTTGTCAGATCTGATAACTTGTGGGACAAAACAGTTCATACACCATGGTCATACAGATTTAAATAAGACGACAGTTAGAATGCAATTTTCCAAAACAGTTTGTTGAACTGTCTTTGTCTTACCTTCAACATTCACTAGGTTTTGGTAAAGTGAGGGAAATATCCTGTTGTCACGTTCAACATCGTTCGAGAGCGACGCGTTTAATGATAAGAGCTTTAGAGCTACATCTACTGGTGCTGACTGAATGGATGTTGGTCCTATTCCAGTGATGGCATACCGAGCGAGGCAAGGACTCTCTTCACTCCATGTGAGCAATGGAGCCATGTTGGACATTGGACGTCGACCTGGTGATATTGCGTTAGCCTATGGAATAAGGTATGTAAATGAGCATGTTAGAACCGCCACTGGTACTATATGTCAAGGGCAGAATTCATTAACCTATCTGAGCTCTTAACACCAACACCATCATTAACACTGAAATCCTCCCATAAACCACACATCAGGAAAGAATGTATTTGGTGTGGGAGCTGTAAAATCATTTTCGCTATCAACATTTCAGTGGTCTTAACACCAACACCAGCATTAACACTGAAATCATCCCATAAACCTCACCTCAGGAAAGACTCTATTTGGTGTGGGAGCTATGGAATCATTTGTGCTATCAACACTTCAGTGGTCTCAACACCAACACCAGCATCAGCACTGAAATCATCCCATCAACCTCACCTCAGGAAAGACTCTATTTGGTGTGGGAGCTATGGAATCATTTGTGCTATCAACACTTCAGTGGTCTGAACACCAACACCAGCATTAACACTGAAATCATCCCATAAACCTCACCTCAGGAAAGACTCTATTTGGTGTGGGAGCTATGGAATCATTTGTGCTATCAACACTTCAGTGGTCTGAACACCAACACCAGCATTAACACTGAAATCATCCCATAAACCTCACCTCAGGAAAGACTGTATTTTGTGTGGGAGCTATGGAATCATTTGTGCTATCAACACTTCAGCCTAACTTACCTAAGGCAGGACTTTTCAGCCCACCCCAACATTATTCGCGATATATCCACTGCGCAAAATTTTCTAACCACACTGCTCAAAGACTCTTTTTACTTACACAACTTTTGAGACAAAATTTGTGACGCAAAGGCACGTAAGTTACGCAACATTACATATTAAAAAAGTGCAAATTTTTGTCACGATCGCGTGATCCGCGGCCAAGATCTTAGCCTACGTAAGTTGGGGTTCACACTAACATTGAAATCATCCACTAGTGATTTAAAGGAAAAGTCCACCCCAGAAAAATGTTGATTTGAATACATAAGAGAAAAATCCAACAAGCATAAAACTGAAATTTCATCAAAATACAATTATTGATTGCATTATAGTATTTCATCATTGTTTCATTCTTTCTCGTTGAATCTCACATACTATATATGGGAGATTTTTATGAAAAATAAACTAAATAGAAACTGATAAACCTCACCCCAAAACAACTAGTTTTACTATTAGGTGATGGAGGTCTTCATTTGTGCTCTCAACACCAACAACAATACTATAAACACTAACACTGAAATGACCCAATGGTGTGAAGTAAACCCTCACCTGAGGAACGACTGTATTTGGTGTCAAGTATTTCCCATCCCAATTGAAGCTGTTCATTGCATTGTTTAGAATAATCCCATCAGGTGTCATCAAACCAGAACCAAACGGAGAGTTGAGAGTACTGATAGAAGAAAAAAAAAGACGAAATATTAAACCTTCATAGTTCGACTACATGTCTGGCACGTATGTTGAGAAAACCCATAGCAAAATACATCTTCAACTATTTAATGTCCAGAGAAGAGGCCCCCATTCTAATTTTTTTTTTAATCAAGTTCATCATAATCCCAGTCAGAGTGCTACTTCTACTCATTGTTATAGATATCCACTTGGCATGGAAGCGCCGTGGTGCAGCAATTCTGACTCTCGCCTTGTAATCAGAGGGGCATATGTTTGAATCCCACCATGGCCTAGCGCCCTTTGGCAAGGCGTCAATCCACACATTGCCACTCTCACCCAGGTGATAATTGGGTACTGATAGGAAACAACCGTCATTGTGGTTGGTTTAGCAAGTTTGCACCTAACAGGCTGCTTGAAATGATATGAATTCATTGACCGGGTAATTGGGACCTTTCGCAATCATCACGGACGCTAGTATTAGGGTCCCCTAACACAAAAGTTAACGCTTAATCATACACTTGATTTTTAAGATTGATTGTGCATTACAGTCAATAGAATCAAACGTAGAAAACTGCTCTACGATCAATGCTAAGCTTTGTGTAACAGGGGGGATACAGGCCCTACAAATCTGCTTTTCGTGTGCAAAATCCCTTTCCGCGACACCCGTACCGCATACATGCATGTATATTACGACTGATGGCTGGAGATATTCAAAATGCAGGACCTAAAATAGATTTATGACATGGAGAAGAAAGTGGTTTTTCAAACAAATCGAAAACATATTGAGTGAGGAAAAACTTACTGAATGAAGGCTTAAATATAGATCATTACAGTCCATCGAATCGATATTACATTTAATGTGGATTATTGGTGGATCACTGGCAATTGATTTCATGGATAAGATCAACCTCTCCAGCCGAACATTTCGCATGCGTTGATATGTACACATCATATGCGATACCTTTGAACTCGTTTCCTTTTGTTTCTTTTGTTTCTTTGTTTCTTTTGTTTACTCCTTATACACAAACGATATGCCTCTCGCACACGATGTGAGGGGCATTATGTTTTACATTCCCCAGAAATGGGGATTAGATTTAAATTCCGGGGGGACCACTTCCATTAATGAGTGGATACCAGGCACGACCATGGGGTTTCGAAAAGTACCCTAAACATGCTAAACAAGGGAAGCAATTCTTTTCCAGATTATGAAAATGCATCTCTTAACAAGTATTTGGCTTGTGAAACCCTACAAGTATTGAATATATATCTCTTATTTCAGCATTTTAAACATCGTTTTGACACCCTTATAATGTTACATAGGCCTATATACGTAACGTACCTGCCCACTCTGTCCCCTTTTACGGGTGGTCGCTACTGGTATCCACTAATCAATGGAAGTGGGCTCCCCGGGCGGCCTCTCGAGCTCTAGGAGGAGTCAAATGTGGCTTTGGAAAGTCGTCCTCAATCGGATAAATCGCTGTTACCATAGTAGCAACCAGAATTTTGTACACGAAACGCATATTGAATGTTTCCGTCGCAGATGCGAAACGAAAAAAAAATCTCATGTCACACAATTTGCATTGCAGGACTGAGTTTTACGACCATGATGACGGGCCCAAAAAGTCCCTTCCAAAGTCAACGACCGTTGTAAATAAGCGTCCGCGTCCTCAAACGAAAGGTCGGGAATAATAATTTTGAAGCACTTTGAACAGTCATAGATTGATAAAGCGCTATATAAATGTCAATTATTATTATTATTGTCAACTACTATCCGGTACTACTACCAGTATGGTTTAAATGCTAATTGAACTACACTACATTTGGTATAACACAATTTTTCCATTAAGTACAAAAATAGTTCTATTCACAACAAAACACTCATTTCACTAAAATGCACATATATGTCAATGATGTTGAAGATAATAACAATAATGATAGGCATGTATCAAGTGTTACAAATCTATACAAGAGCAAATTTTTACCAATATTCATAAGCATCTACATACACATGTTTTCTATATAATGGGGTCCTTGTGGAAATGAAAGTACAATATCTACTGCAGCCTTGGTACCATATGGTAGCTCATACTAAAACATGTATAAAGGTTTGGTAAAGATTAATCAATAATTGGAATTTGAGTATATCCGTATGCAAGGATGAAGGCAAAGAAAGTCTCTGATATTATCCATGCCATCTTATTTGTTTTTACTGCTAAAATACAATAAAGTCATTTTTAAAAATGAATGTGAATCTTACCTTGTAAGTGACACAAGGTTGTTATTCCCATCAGCAACAGACACTAAAGATGTGGCTTGAGTTGCATACAGCTGTTGGAAGACGTCCCCTTGAAAGTAATATGTGTAATCGTAAGTTGCGGTATCGTTCACCATGTTTCGGATTCGCTCTGTGGTATTGTCACTCAGCATAGAATCCGTCAAGTTTGCACTGTCGGGAGTCTGCCGAGGGTCACCAAGTTGGCGTGCCATGGCGGCGATGAATTTGGATATTTCGATGACTTGATGGTAGCTCGATGCGGGCGTGTCGCTCGAGATGGATAGGTTGAGAGCAGACATGGTATGTAGGGAAGAGAGGATGGATGCCCCTGAGCTGGGGGATGGCATGCTGAAGATACGATGGAGTTTGTAGGAAGACTGGATGGGCGTGGCTGGCTGGCTGGTGTACGTGTGTATGTCTTCAAGACTGAGGATGCCTCCCGCACCTCCAACCTGGATTTATAAAAAAAAAAAGGATGGTGCATCAAGAGAAAAAGGAGGTGATATGGTCCAGATCCCTCCAGACTTTTTTTTACCTCAGGGTACTGGATTAATCTTAAACCTTGGAACTCTATTGGGGTTACATAGTATACAAATAATGAATGTTTATGAGTGCTATGGACAGAATACTTCAATGAGGCATAGCCAAGTTGAATGGATCTTTCATTTCATCATTCACCAATGAAGTATTCTGTCCGTTCATGTTAAACCTTGGAACTCTACATAGTATACAAATAATGAATATTTATGAGCGCAAAATATGCTCATGCTGTGTGAGCTTGGTCTGTTGATTATGCGCACTGCAAACACGAGTGGTGCCTGCAGTCTGGGTGTGTGCGTGCAATGGACAAAATCGTATAGATCCAAAATTGCACGATAAATGGATCTAAAATTGCACGCTTGATGACGCTATTGTTAAATGGGCTGCATGATTGATATCGACCAATCAAGCACGTGACAAGGATCTATCTAGGTGTCATTTAAAATGATATTACTTTACCGTATCTATGATCTGTTGTGCAATGGTATCGTTGTTGTATAGTACATCTGATCCTTGTTTAGCGATTAACCTCAAGAGATTGGCAAGAGAAGGTCTCTGGATGGTATCATTGAATTTCTTCTTTTCAAAGAGCTCACGTAATGACTCCGACATCCAAGAGAAATCTGCCTCGCTGATGTCAGCAGCTAGGAAATAGAATAAAAACAATATGGATATGTTCATTTATTCCATATTCACTTGGGTAATTCATAATATTAACAAGGATAGAAATATTGAATTTAATCCATGAAAAAGAGGGGGAAACTCAAAACACAATGGCCCGTATTCTGAACTCGGGTTTAAATTAAACCCTGGTTTAAAGTTTTAAACTATGGAGAGCCAATTGGGGCACAAATCCCTAACAGTACACATCCAATTTATCAACTCACATGACACCCAAATTGTTCATAATTGTCTGGGAAGGATAAATGAAGTATTTTTTTCTTATTATGACAGCAAAATACTACACATAACAAATATACAATAAAGATTTTTTTTTTTATATTTGGCTCCCCATAACAGAGTTAGACCATGGTCTAAATTAAACCTGACTTCAGAATACTGCCCAATAAATACAAAATGAAGATTTGATAATAATTCCCAATGAACACAATTAGAACAGTACATGCAAATTACGTCACCATTGAAAGGCAATTGGCAAAGTTACGATTTTCAGCAATTCTTATGCAACAGGGCCCAAGGATAGAAAGTTTAAAAGCAAGCCAGTGCAAACCATCACTTCAGTTAAGGTCATATACCGGAATTCAAAAGAAGGAAGATAATTTAGTTCATGATGTGAGGTGAAAATTTAAAAAAATGACAGAAGGACTTACAGAAAAACAATGACAAAATAGAGCAAAGCCTATCAACATAAAGATGTCTAAAATGTCTTACCCAGCTGTTGAGTGATTTGAAATCCATTTTCAGCCAGTTGAATTGATGGCTCTACCAACTCTGACCATTTCAACCTACAGGACAAATATCAATATTATTATAATTAAATAGAATTGCATAATTGCGAATCTATTTCATTATATAATCTGTAGGATGTGGAAATGGATTTTTCAATGTTGAAATAAATATATTAATGATCCTAATCAAAGTTCTAACTTCTAAATGATGTTATATAATGGTTCATTCATTGATCATGGGTAGGAAAATTATTTTTGTATTCTCTTTAGAGTATCTGTGATTTATTTGGGATCTTACTCTTTCTTCTTTTTTATGATGCTTTCTTTGCATTTATACATTTGCAAGGCTTTGCTTTGAGTCACTCTCTCTCTCTCTTGATGACAAGACATTGAATGATGACCAAATAAAAGTACAAATACCCATACTTAAGACTGAAGAGGCTTTCTTGGAAGGTTGACTCATCAAACCCATGACATAACTAATTCTAACTCGTGTATATGTAGTTCGATAAAGTATATCTTTATTGATGTCATGATGTTTTGTACAGTAATCTATTTCTTTGTGTGAAATTTTTCATTTTATCCTTTTTTACTGTTATTAAGAAATGTGCCCTCGGGAAGAGTGTAGTCAGTAATATTAATAATTATTTTTAACTCACATTTTATCAATATCTAATTTCTACAAACTGAAAAAAAGAATGGAAAATTAATGATTGTTGCCAAATTTGAGGAGGAAACATAAATTAATGTTGACTGTCATAGGAAGCTATGTACGGTTTATATACCACTCACTTTCCATATTGTTTCCATGCTGCTTCTAATCCTTTCAGCTCACCAGGTGTAGCAACAGCTAAGCCTCCCTTTGAAACAAATAAAAATGATTTAAGTTGTTTACCGCATAAATACAAGCCCTGCTTCACACATTCGTATAATTCCTTAAAGCAGATTAGTTTATATGCATTGTGTTTACTTACAGATTGGTGTGTGCACTTATTTTGAGTGAAGATCGTCCACTGGTCAAAGCTCTGCCCAGTTAAAGACAAATATCCATTCATACATGAAAACTCATCTAGGGCCTTTTCACATGTGAATCTTGAATCATCACTTTGAATCATCATTGTAATGATGATTGCATCTCGTCTTTAGATTCATCGGACCTTTCACAAGCTCAATCGAAAACTGTGATTCAAATTCAAATTCCCGAGCAAAGGTGGTATGTGTCCTTTGTGACTTGTCAATCAAAGCACTGCATCGCAAATAAAAACAATAATGAGTGCTTGAAAGTTCACGTAAGCTCCGCCCACCAAAAGATGTTTTAGAGGTCAAGCCGTTCACATGCAATTTCACACCATAATTTGTGTGAAATTTAACTGGAATTCACTTCCAGAGTAGAATTTGAATTCTGATTGTGATTAGCATTTATGATTGTAATCATGTTCTAGTTTGGTTTCACACATGCTAAAAATGTGTCATTAGCCTTACTTTTCACTGGAACCATTATTCAATATACAATTTTTTTACCATGTGAAAGGCCGATAGTCTCTTTGAATGAACTTCATACATGTACGTGCAGTCTGCTCAGACTGGTTTGCAGAAAGCAAGTTTGTATCTGCCAAACATCATAGGGACAGATGAAAGGTTTAAGAAGCTTCAAACTTATCACATTTCCATACATGTACATCATTTGTGAATCAGCTGAAAGTGTTATCTAACTATCAGCAGATATATTTGTAGGTTTTTATGATTCATTATCCATACAATTGTGCTCTTTTTTATGTAAATACTACTAATTTTATTACAACAAATTGTATGTTATGCGGACAGGGCCCTGGCTTGTGGAAAGCAGTTTTGTCACTCAAAATGCTTCCCTTTATATCACTTAATTTGATTATATCCTCTTTCCAAATGTCTAATGTTTTGATACCCTAGATGCCACACACGTTCCGTGCCTGGTGACGTTATCGTAAATGCAGTGATGTACGATGGTGGTCCCTAAGTCTACGCACCTAACGATTTGAGTTAAGATTTAACATGAACTTCTTTTTATTTCAAAAAATCTTTGTGTTAATAATGTTCCTTAGATTATCATGAGTAAGTGTACCAAATATCTCATTAAAATTTGAAATATAGGATTTTCTTTGAAAAAACTTCGGCCAGTCATTTTCAGATGGAAAAAAAAATGGTAACCCATGTCTACGCACCCATTCACTTTGCACACGATTCAGAGATTTTTATGAGAAATACTGTATTTTGAGGCAGTCACATGAAATGCCCTAAATTCATTATTTTTCCACCATTTTGAGTCAGATTTTTTATGAATACCTGCCTATGTGGTGTATGTGTAAGTTTTGTGTTCGTTGCGTATCTTCTCTCACTAGAATCGAGCATGTGCGCAGACAAGGGGGACTGCGCAGACTTGGGGGACTTGCCATACAACAGCCTCAATGAGACACAGAACCAGGACATATTTGAAAATAAACAACTTGTTTTTTATAAATAAATTTAATTAATTTCTTCTAAATGAAATGCTACACAAGATATCTCACCTGAAGAGCTGCTTGTGGATTGTTTTCAAACATGTTACCACTGCTACTAGAAGGTGCTGTCTCCCTGAAATCAAACCCATTTAGTTCGTTGGTAATAGGGTTACCTACCAGCAGAAAACCACCACTGCATAAAAGAAAACAAGAAAATTCTTTATTGGATTGAAATCACAGAAACATGTGCATGGAGGCCAAAAGGCCTATACTCAAAGGACACAAGCGAACATGTAGGACTGTGGATGGTCTTAATAAATATGTTATTACTGTTTAAGAGTTTTTTTTCCCTTTAAAAAGTGGAAAAAGCATGTTAATCTGATTAGAAATCATATTTAAACCAAAGGTGTCTTTAGAGCCGAAGATCATCAGAGAAAATTGTTTCTACAGTGTAAATGTATAAGGGTTATTTTTTCCAGGTTAAATTTTGTACTATCGCATAATTTCTTTGGTGAAATAATAACAATATTCCACATCTATATAGCGGAACGACGTCCCTAAGCGCTTTACAGATATATTATTACCCCGTCATCGGATCCTTGCATGCCCGCATACAATGTATGCACCTTCTCCACTTCCTGGGGAGCATTCTAACAAGAGTTCCAAGACTCAATTTTTAGGCATACTACATAGGCTTTTGCATCCTACTGGGTACCCATTTAACACCTGGGTGGAGAGTGGCAAATTGTGGATTGATGCCTTGCCAAAGGACGCAAGGCAATGGTGGGATTCGAAAACACGACCCTCTGATTACAAGGCGAGAGTCAGAACTGCTCACATCACGACATCACTTCCACAATGTGCCACAGCTTATTTACCCCCCCCCACCAGAAGCAGTTTGTCTCTGAATGAAGGGAGCTTCAAGATTTGAACAAAATTATAAAGCAGTGTTATCTTCTTATCTGAACAAGCCAGGGAGATTCTATTTGAATAGAATACCCTTGAACAAATCCAATCAATTCTACATTACTCATACACTACATGTTTATAAAAACACATGAAACTAATTGTATGCCTACATTATACTATAGGCCTATTGCCAGTTTAAAAAGTGCATATAGGATAAAGCATTGAGTTTGATTGGCGCTTGTTTCATAAAACTTAACATTTAAACAGATACCGGTTTCCAATGACAAACAGGCTTTTGGCCAACCAGATCGACACAATTTTAGTGAAATATAACGACGGCCATTCCTTTGAAATTTTGTGAAACAGTGCTCAGGATATGAATATGACCTTCACATGCAGTACAATGTCATGTGAGTCAGGAATTGACATTGATCCTAGAGTTAATGATCAGTAAACACTATGTGAACCACAAAACAAACACGATATGCACTTTTGAAGGATTCAGAGCAGTACTAATTTCCCTTAAAAGCAGATATGATTTTTTTTACACAAGTTTGATACAAAGAGTCATATTAATGAATTACCATGCAGTTAAAAATGTTTCTATATTTACAAAAATAACAATTTTTTTACTATTATATCTTGACTATCACTATGTGTATGTTTGATTTGTGGAGCGTAGTGGCCGAGTGGATTAGTCTCCGGACTTTGAAACAGAGAGTCATGGGTTCAAATCCACTTATCCCAGCCATTGCGTAATTTCCTTCGGAAAGAAATGTATCCACAATCACATTGTGCTGCACTCAACCCAGGTGAGGTGAATGGTTACCCGGTACATGTAGGATTTATTCCTTGAACGCTTGAGCGCCTATAACTATGGCGGCTTCGCTACAGGTGGGGTAATAATATGATACCAAGTATCAAAGCGCAGTTGAGTATATGTACATAATAACTGCACTATATAAATGGACATATTATTATTTTAATGGATCATCCCAAATGATCGATTGCTCACAAAAGGTGGTTTCAGACCGCCTCGAAGTTCGCCAGTTCCAGGTATTCTCTGATCGGGAAATTTACCCCGATCAGAAAATACCAGGTATTTTGGTAATGTGAAAGCAAACTACGCGTAATTTCCCCGAAAGAAAATACCCGCTAAATAGTAGGTACTTGGCGAAATTACGAGAACTTTCGTGATGATTTTTCCAAGGTCGCAGGTATTTTGGCGATGTGAAAGCAAATTACGGGAACTTTTATCCCAGCGTGTCGTTGGGCGCGGCGGCGTGGGTGGCTGCTGGGCAAGTGATTTTGAATCTCCCGCCTTGCCTGCTTATCAGACCACACTGCGCATGCTCGTAACTTCGGGAACTTATCCCGAAGGATGTGTTTCGGGGCGGTGTGAATGCAGGAATAATTAACGGGTATTTTTTAGCCTTAAAAAGTTCTCGTAATTTAACGGGGATTCTTGTGATCGAGGCGGTTTGAAACCGCCTATACTGTACAATAGATGAATCTGCATGGACTACCTAAATCTGTTCAACCTTGACGAAGTTTAACTTATACCATCTTCTCAGTGGGTTTCAAACATATCCCAGTGCTGCCAAAGGACAGCGATGTCCACCGCTATATAAACTGGCTATAAATGCATTCACACTAGAAGAGATATCCCGATGCAATCCCAGGATAAATTTCATGTACCCATTCACACTGCAGCTGGTGATTGTAATAATCTCTTTAAAACACACATGTAAGCTTGTGACCACATAAGCAATCCCAATTATGATAGGAAAATGAGGAAACCAGTGATCTTTTATACAGATCATTGCCAGAAACACATCTCTGCTCGCTGGATCCTCGATCTTAACTTTTTTAAAAATGTTTCATTTATTATTTTATTTATCATTTATTCATTGGTTCCTCGTCAGAAATGCATCATCATTTGAAGTGCAAAATATCATAATTTCATCAAATTTAACATTCACAAAACAATAAAAACGACTTGAATCCATTTGTTGCTTTTTTCTATTTCACATTATACACCCATTGTAAGCTTAAAGATAAATTCCAGTTTTGGTAACGATCTCAAAATGACTTTTTACAGAATCTAATATAATGACCACCCAAGTGTCAGTTTGTATGAATAAAAGATATGCGCCATAGCATTCTGGAAAAAATTGTGTAATTGCTGAGAAATCAGCAAAATAAGCGCGGATTCGGTCACTTCCGTCTGATCTTTATTCCAGCAATAATAATACACTTTCCCACGTATGCTTATCTGTGTTGGGGATCTTCAGTCTGAACATTTTTCAGCGTAGATTTCAAGATTTCACAAAGTTCAGTTTATGTAACTGTACCAGATCTAGATCCTAGATACACTGACAATTAAGCCTGGTTTTACAGACTTTCTCATGAAATCAGTGTTTACTGCAACTACTGGCATTTCTCTTTAACCAATCACGATCGGTTTATCCCAGTGTTGTAGTGGTCTGCATTCACACTGGAGGCAGGCCGAGACAAGTCACAGGACCGTCTCGCTGCTGTAACTATGGTTTGAGTGCAATAGTTTGTTGCAGAGTCATAGCAAGGCGAGATTATCCCGGGGTAGTTTATTGCGGGTATGAAAAATAACACTAGGCAACACCGGTACCGTCTCGGGATAGTCCCGCGACTGTGGTGGTGTTTGAGGCCAGTGTGACGACAGCATAACAGAGGCAAATAAAACATGTCATGCATAATCTGCATTGGTCTGAAAGATTTCTTTGAATTGGGGTATAATTTCATTTTTACCTCTAGGAGTTTGACTTAAAAATGCACACTAAACTGTATCACAGATTTTACAGTAGTGTTAAATTTGGATTAAAAAATATGTTGCAGGGCCCTGGATACAACAAAAGTTTTCAGAATAATCATGTAAAGTCAAACAAAGTCATGTGTAAAATATATCTGAATTGTGTTGGGGGATTCAGGGAAGAGTTTTATAAAGTCACAAGACAATGAAATCTGTCTAAAGAAGTTGAAATTGTGCCCTTAATAAACATGTTACTATTTGTAAAGTAAAGGTTTTCTGTATTAGTGTAGTAGCAATTAAATTAAAAAAGATACACAAACCAAAATACAGGGACATAGCCAAGACTATATGGAGCCCAACAGCCCAGGTGTTATGCCCAATAAAAGAACCAAGAATCATTATCATGAATAGTATTAGCATTAATGTTGTTGAAGAGAATTCTTACCCTCCTAATCCTGAGTAATGACCATGTACTACTCCAAGACAAAACGCTGCTGCAACCGCTGCATCAACTGCATGCCCTCCACGCTTCAGCACGTCTGCTCCGATGTCTGAACACACTTCAACATCAGTGGCTATTGCACCATGCGGGTCAACCTTTATGAACAGAGCATGAACAGAGCAGTTAGATCGCCCATCATTGCAAAGACGGGTCACAGCATCCAAAGGAAAGTCCAGCATACAATGTTTGTCTCACAAAATATTTGCACATTTTGTTTTATTTCGGTCACTTATCTTTCCATCATTTCTGGATGTCAATAATCTGAATTTTCGTCATTGAAATTGATATTGTCGCTATCCCTTACCTGTCTAATTCCAGCAATGATAGATATGACCATGCCAATAGTCACAGCCAAAGCAAACACCAGGGATGTGACGATGATGAATCGCAGGCCATCATAACCACATATCAACTCCTGTTGGACAATTACATTTTCTTTCAATGGTGCTCTCTCCTTTGGATTGATGAGGGCATGTTTATCTGTCAAAAAAATTTAAAAAAGAAATGAACAAGAATGATCTGAGGTTGTGGGCAATACCAATGTGCAGCGTTGTGGCCCAGTGGATTAGTCTCTGGACTTTGAAACAGAGGGTCATGGGTTCAAATCCCAGCCATGGCATAGTTTCCTTCAGTAAGGAATTCATTCATAGTGTGCTGCACTCGACAAAGGTCAGGTAAATGGGTACCGGCAGAAAGTAATTCCTCAAAAAGCTGTGTGAATAGGTAGCCGAGCTTAGCCGGGGTAACAGCAATAGTAGGGCCTGCTGGGAGAACAGTTTTCGGAACTGAAGTAGCTACCCTGGGAAAATATACTGTTACTAAAATTATTATTATTATATCTTAACCCTCTGATTGCTAACTTTAAAATCTTGAGATGTGTATATTCTTGACTTTGGAGAACTTAAATTTCGACAAAATAAATCACCTCATCCATTCATCTCTCCTTTTACACTAAAGTATATCCCCTCTATCTTTGTTCCTTTTCTCCCTCTATTCTTTCTCCACCCCCCTTCTCTTCTCTCTCTCTCTCTCCCCATCAACCTCTCTAAATTGATGAGATGCTTACCAATTGACACAAGATTGTGCAAAGTCAAAGGAACAATAGGTTTATTGAAAAGATACAAAACTGAGAGAAGGGATGGATGTAATCATAAGAGCTTCAAAATTCAATAGATACCAATTCAAATAAACAAATAATAATATCCTCCATCCCCTCTTGATTTCTGTTCCTTCAAGGATATCAGAGTTGATACATCAAGACAGGAGAGAGCATTTTGCATTGAAGCATCCTGTTAAAGCTTTAATACCAACAAGCATTCCAAGCATTAATATCTATTTCAATAATTCAAGGACGAGGAGAGTGTTGTAGCTAGACCATTTTAGTGCGGGGCAAAGTGTAAACCGCAAAGTGGCATGAGCGAAGAAAATGAAGTGCTCACCCAACGGCGGAGAGGGGGGGGGGGCAGGGTTGTAGGATTATTAGTGCCTTTAAAAAAATCATCAAATTAAGGGGTGAATTCTGTAATAAACAAAAGAACCTAATTCTTGAGATTTCTGTATTATCGAATGACCTGATTGAGCTCATTTGTGTGAATGTTTCTCAAGCAATTTAGGGAGGGGGAGTTGGTGGCGGGTGGCAAAGTGCTTTTTTTACCCTGAGTGGCAGGCTTAAATTCATGGATGTGGGTCCGACTGCGTACAGACAGTTTACATTCATAAAAGGTCGAGGACTAGGGAGGTGCAAAGGGATGTTTCTTTTTGTGAGCAGCCGATTTAAAAAAAAATTATCAAACTAAGTCGAAACATCGTAAAAAAAAACTTGGACCTGCCGATAAATGCAAAATGTCTGATACCATCATATATCAGAATCGGGTGCAAGACTGTAACAAGTTCATAGTCATTCAACATTCTAGTTCAATTAATGTAATTGGTTTGGCCCTCGTTGAGAGTGAGACCCAAAATTTCTTGGATGTCACATGCAGCTTATATTATGCAGTGTATTCACATCTGATGAAGATGGTTTTATCATACTACTGAAACATAACATTCAATGTGTCATACATGTACTAGGTTCCATACATTATGTCGGTTTTCTCAGAAATGGGTCGTAGCGTGATACAATGGTTCTGATGGTCGCAAACGTTACATGTCATTAAACTTAAGTCACTTTATAAAAGAAGAGAAAAAAGACATGTTCCATGCAGATGGTATGAATTAAAATCTCTATTTGATTTGAGTTTAATTGTTTCAACATTTTTGTAGTTCAGTCAAGTTCATACTTATTGTCAAATCTGTGAAAAATATTACTGAGTTGTGCCATGTGAAAAATAAGAAAAAGTTTTAACAAATTTTTCATTTTTCCAAGACGTTTTAAATTTCAATTGATGTAAAATTCTTGTGCTGATGACATGACGAAAAAACTAAACTACAAGATCAATCTTGCCCTTTAGTAAAAACTGGCTACATGAAGACTTAGTGGAAATACAATTCATAATACAATGGGTGATTTCAAGTAAGGTGTTGAAATATGGTGTTGGTGTTGTGATACCAACACCAGCCACAACACCATACTTGAAATCAGGCCGGTGTTGAATGTCATGAACTAGAACAAGAGACTACAGCTGGTGTTGACAATCTACGTGTTATTTCCCCATTCACCAACACCAACCCCCAGGATTGGAAATCACGATTTCAAGTTCGGTGTTTGTGTTGAAAATCTGAAGCTCACGAACAGGCAGCAAATAGGATGAAACATATTTGCTTTTAAGTTAAGATAATTGTATTAATCATTCGGATGGGGTTAGAGCTATCTATACATTTTAATGAAATACATGTGTCATATTCACTCTCTCTGATTCTTGCATTGATTATTAAAACCTTGCATTGATAATTAAAACCTCCAGTTTTTACTGCAATTCCTCCACGATTTCACTTTCGTCATCAAGACTTCTATGGACTTCTTGTGTAAAATTGAGATGATCGGCAGTGAAGATCGAGGCATGACATCCCAAGCTATCGATAATATGATCAGTATTGCGTAATTCAAAACCCAGCCCTTTTTTCTCCCTTAAAGGGCCCTTTCTCGCTCTCAACACCAACACCATGCAACACCGAACATCACCCACTGAAACACACCATGCAGACACATACTATGTACCTTGTTTTGGAGGTGCTATGCGTATTTCCAAACCTTCCGGGTTAAGGGAAGAAGATGATGGGATTCCTAGATCTCCACTTGCCATTATTGGTTTGTGCTCAAAGATTCCTTCAAATATTACAAACACTGAATTTACCGATAAACATGTAAGACCATCAATGCTGTGTATCTCTTTTCTTCCTTCCCCACTCCTTTGTTGATGACTGATGATGCAAACAAATTAACAATCTTGGAGCAGGGTGATTTCTTCGATTTTTTAAAGAGAAATGCCGCTACAAGATGTCCAAAATTCCCTTAGAGGATCAAATAATGTTGTGGTATCATAGATTTTCTTTGTGGTGTCCACAGTTATGCCTACACAATGTCTCAGAGATGCTGATCGATTTTTTAAACAGAATATACCGCTAGAAGATGTCCAAAATTCCCTTAAAAAGGGTCAAATAATGTTGCGATATCACAAAATTTTGGTTTGTGGTGTCCACAGCATGCCTACACAATGTCTCACTCGGCTTCAGAGATGCTGATCATGCATGTGTTGTATCCCATAGATGTATTGCATGCACTATGCGGAGTGCAGTAATTGATTAAAATTATTCAAGGAAGCTGTAGAGAGAGATGGTAATGCAATCAGACTGTGTTGAAGACAGGTGTGTTGTGATCAGTGCACCCTGGTCAGTACAGTCGCTAGGGTTTTAAAGACAGTGTGTGAAGCACCACTTAAATATTGACCAATTCTACTCCACGTACCAGCATAAAAGGGATTATGATATTGATATGGAGTAATTCTGTCGGAAAGATTTACTAAGGAAATGTATTTAGTCATTGAATTCCCAGGGGTCTATAGCATTTCTATGACTCTATATAATTGATATAAAAAATCTTCTTGAACAAGCTATGATAGCTAGGCCTACTCCAGGGTGCCATACATGTAAGAACCCTCTTGGTATCCGACCAAGATCAAGACAACTTGATCTTGAAGATGTCTCTTATGATGTTTAGAAGATCTTCCCATGCAGCTAAAGAAGTCTGGGTCATTCTACCATATTGTGGAATGCTGTTATTAAAGTCAAGTTCAGGTCACCTTCAAACAATATTTACCCTACAACAATGTCCTATTTAGAAACCAAACAGAATCTCCTTTGCAAAAAAAGGTTCCCAAGTTCAGTTCCACCACAGTGTAAATCAGCTAAATAGTCCATAAGCTTGCAGGTGATAGTTATACTCCACATACCACAGAGAATCCACAAAACATGTTCACTAACAAGGTTCCTCTCATTGGTGTGTAAACATGAGAATTATCATCCATCAAGCACATAATGCATGCCATTAGCCAACTTGAATGTCCGCATGGCTTGATATACATGTACATGTATATTACACTAAATCAAACTTCCATTTTTGTAACATCTTGGGTGCGACAGCCTGGAAAACACACTTGCCTCTATTTCTTTCTCTCACTCCTCACTACAGTAGATGTAATACCGGTACATTATATGTTTTGCAATGCTCACTCTGTGAAGGTGTCACTGTAGGAGTCAATATAATCAACATGCCCAGTAGGCTGTGGGAAGAATAGAAACACCACAATAGGTGCCATGGACCGATGCACCACTAAAGCCAAAGGAGTGCTTCAAAACTCAACATTGATTATATTGTTTCCCATTTCGGTTTTCTTTTTCTTCCTTTTTTATAATTGATGTGTGCCGCCAAGGACTGACTAAATAGAATGTGGTGAATAGATCGATATCGGAGAGTACTGTAATATTGTATTAAACTGGAAAAAATATGAAAAATAAGGATACATTAAACTGAAAAAAATATGAAAATAAGGATACATGCATGTACATATCAGGGAAGATTACACATGGACAGGGGCTCACATGATTTTGCCCCCAAAATACATGTACTCAAAAAGAGCCCTACTTAAAAAAGGAGCCCTGAAGTCTGGACAATTCCCATTCCTTAATTGTCATCCAATGTTGCAGATTTACGCAATATACGTGTACATGTACGTCGTAAAAAGTAGCCCCCCCCAAGAAAAAAAAATGAATTAAATAAAAATAGAAATAAACAAATAGTAATCATTTTCTGCATCTATACTGACACATCTTGAAGATCTGCATTACACAACTTGAAAAAACTAATACAATGATGACCCAAACAGAGAATATCTTGTCAGAAAAATATGAAATCTTATAACATGAGTACAACACATACACATTGAAAAAATGACTATTTTTTTGCAACAACATAAAATCCTTTGATAATAAAATTCTAAGGTTATTGAAGCTAAATGATATTTGACCTTCGTCATGTGACCTGAAATTCATGCATGCTATTGCATAATGATCAGTAATGCTTGATTACCTGTGTCCAAGTTAAACTAGGTCCATAAACTTTAATTAGTTTAGCTTTACAATTCAATACAGGTAACCATTATTTATAAGATTTTGATGAAATTTTCAGCACTTTTCTTGGTGAACTTCACTCTTTACTTTACTTGCTTTATAGATATTTCAGCCCAGAGGTACCCCAACAAAACAATTTTGCATGCAACAGGTCTTACCATTTGACTTTTCCACTCCCCCTTGAACATTGGCCATATTGATCACGAAAACAAATTCCCAAAAACTTAATATCCTTTTTCTTCTCAATACAAGGTCATCTGAAAATATATAGCATCCCAACGAGGGTACACGAAGCAGAACACAACTAAAGGAAATCCTGATGTAATGGCTGCTGAAACAAAAGTGAACCTCCCCTCTCATTATCAATCTCCTACATGTATACCTTAATTAAATTTGTGTAAATTTATGCTAATACATATGTAGGAAAGCTTTGTGGCGGACTCATCTTGCATACTGTACATGCAAAATCAACAATGCAAGATGCCGAGGGTTTCAATGCAACAAGCAGTTGGACAGTGGTGAAATCTGGAGATATTAGTGGCTTGTGATTATGTGAGAGAATTGAACCATAATACAAATCAATATATCACAGGGCTAAAGCTGCACTGAGTCCCTGGATCAATATTGTCAACAGCTGTTACCCATGCAATTTTATATTTGTATGTGTCTGGTCTCTGTTAAACTTTAATATGCAGTACATATGTACAATAAATGGTTTGGAAAAGTTCACTGTTAAATTCTAGAATTTTCCCCTAAAGAAATTGGATATTTCATCTGATGATATGATGGTAGCTCACTACAGGCCTAAAACCAAAGGCTGACAGACACAAAATGTAGTTTATAACGGATACATAGGACAGGCATTGTCTTGATAAGAACATTCTCCTTCAATCTTAAACATTCTGGAAGACTTCTCGATGACATCAGTGAAATAAACAAGGTAAACAAAATAGCAAATCCTATTGTGATTTTCCACTGCTCTGCTGGCAGGCTCTATTGTTTAGCAGTCTACATTGTCTATCTTTGTACATTCCAGAAATAACAAAAATTACTTAACCTCATTAAATAGTAGGCATGCCTAACAAAGCTTTTACTGGGACATCCTGAAATATTCTTAATCATTATATGCTATGCATATCCTTAAAGGGGAAATAACTAATGAATGTATTTGCTCTTTACAATTCTTATATCAAATTAAAATCCATTTAGGAATAATGATGTCATTATATGTGGGCAGCTACCCTACATCTAAATTCATTTTTAAAATATGTTTCCTTATAAAAGGTGGTAGTGAACTAACGTGTCTGATGATATCCACTGGACAAACATAATCACTTCAAACTTTTGGGAAAATCTTACTTCAAATGGGATAAAATATATATCACATGACATTGGAGGAGCAGCTCATCTGAGATGTAACAAAATAGAAAATTTACCATTCATAACTCTGTTATTCTTTGATGAACTTTCATCAAATCTTCATTTATATTTTACTTTAATTTTTTCTTTTCATCAAAAATAACTTATTTCAAACTCTTCATGTAGCACACACATATACAGCATGTCTCTGAACAGAGCTGCCAACCAGAAAAAGAACATTTCAGTATTTTTAAAGCTGAAGATCAGTGTTTCTGCGAGGAAATCAGTATTTTCAAAGAATACCATTGAACCACATGTAAAGCTGAAACTTAAAAAATCAGTATTTTACATGAAACTATCAGTATTCTTCTCATTTTTCAGTTCTAAATACTGAAAATCAGTACTACTTGGCAGCTCACTCTCAACCATCCCAAAACTAGGCCGAACCTTTTTACTGGTTGTTTCAGTCAATCAGGAAGTGTGTTCAGGCAATCTTGGTCAGTTCCAGGTATTTTCTGATCAGGAAATTTACCCTGATCTATCTGTACCCCAATAAAAAAAATACCAACTAATTTTGGCAGTGTGGAAGCAAATTATGTACGGCAATATATTCCCAAAAGAAAATACCACTAAATAGTAGGTATTTGTCAAAGTTACGAGTTACATACTGTGTGACCACGGGTCAACATTTTTGTGATTTCTGATAATCCAGGAACTTTGATTGTTCAAATTATCAAGCTGGGTGGCAAACAAAGGCACAAATCGCACATACAAACTACATGTATAAAAATAATTTACCTGCTTTACTGAAAATACCCATAGGAACAGAAGCAGTCAGGTTTCCAAATTGAATTGTTGTCAGTACAAGTTGATGATTATTAATAGGCTACGGAGACAACAAGACGAGGTGGTTGCACATCTAATTTAGAAATACTGTAAGTGTTTGAATTGACGGTCACGCCAAATTCTGAAGATGTAAAGCCAGTGTAAAGCTTTAAATGTTTCCATCACACTGCAAGAATTCCAGTCAATGGACATTTTGTCCTATAAAATGCTTCTCCTCTTACTAGTTGCTAGAGCTGCATAGTTTCTTTTGTATAGTTGCAGCAAATCCATGCTCCAGTCAGTTCTCATGCTGAAAGTGCATCCAGCCTGAATCAAGATTACCCAGGAGGAAAAACCAGTAAGACCAGAATTTTGTTTACTTGTTTCAAGTAGGGGAGAGTGGGGTATATCAGGCTGCCTGTTACTTTTTATTTAGCTCAGGAATAGGAGGGTCAAATGGATTACTGTTTGTGTAGTATTTGAGACAGTTCCTTAGCCCAGATTTTGAGCATGGAGAATGTCTCACCAAGGAGTTAGAGGTGATATCTCCTTGCTCTCACAGCCCAGTGCACATGGCCAAGAGGAGCACAAACCCTAGTCTGCAGGTACAGACCCTCATTGGAACATTGATCAACAAGTGAGCCTCCACGCAAAGACTAGCACTATACAAAACTTGCTGAGCGGGAGAGCCTTCAGTACACAAGGCATGAGTAGGCTGCACATTCAGACCCTTATTTCGAGTGAATAATAAATAGCTTTTATCTTAGTTTGCTTTGTAAGGTATTATTGTACATGTCAAAACTGTAGTATAATAGTGAATTTCACAACTTTTCCTTTTTTTTCTGACTGAATGCCTATGAACTCACAGGTCAAATGGAGCAAATGAGCCCCCCCCCCCCCCCGATTAATTCATAATTATAAACTCTATGGTTACATCTGTTAAAACATTACAATACAGTGTAGACATCACCACACTTTATTATGGTATATAACATATGTGTCCACTACCAATAACACACATAGGTACACAATATTGATTGTGACAGTAGAAAACATAATCCGAGCATCTTTTTTCCTGTAATATTGGATAGGATTAATTAATCTTAAATGGGGGTGATTGGTTAATAACTAATTGTTAATACTATGTAAGTGATTGTATAAAAAACTGAACTATTTTTACTTCGAATGCAGCAACATAACATAGGTTTTGATCAGGCATCCTCATTTGCCCATTTCGGTGGGGCAAATAAGGCCACCAGACAAAATCATTCATGGCTCATTAATATGCAAATTAGGCTGATTCGTTCTAACATTTCTAATGGATAATGTCTCTCTACTCTAGTCTCTAGATCCAGTATATAATCATGTTTCTACTCTTCTACATTAAAAAGATAATAATTAAAATTATAAAAAGTGGCCTTGTTTCCCCAATCACCCCTATATCTTTACTGTCCACTTGAGTTTTAACTGAACGAGTAACCATCACCTGGAAACCAGTTACAACATAATGTATACCAGTTCAAGCAAAGTATACTACCAGTAAAATTGTTTTTCATCAAACTGGTACGATGGACCATGACCAGTCTCTGGTTTCCAGTACATTTCTACTGGGTCAGTGGATTTCTAACTGGACCAATAAAAATCAACTGGAAGCCAGTTCCAACAAATTCATACCAGTTCAGGCAAATTGTACAAATGTAGGTCTACCAGTTAAATTGCTTTTCATCAAACTGGTGTATACTAGACCAGTATGACCAGTATTCGTTTAACTGGTTTCCAATACATTTTTAAATGAATAATTTATCTTGAATAATTTAATACTGTAATGTATTTCTTACTGCAAAGTGAAATAAAAATTTTAATTTTAATTTATGTTGTATATAACATGAAATCATAATTATTTCATATTTTCATACATTCATTCATTTTAGTTGTTTTGATGTTGATGAAAATTTCAGGGTTTTCTTCATCCGTTCAAATCATTATTTTTAACTCCGAGTATCCCTTTAAGAATTACTTTAACGACTTTAAAGTGCACACGAGCCAGCAACCTTTTTTTTTCACGGGCCCGAAACAAAAAATATTATCATATCACATTGAGATACATTACATGGAATAAAGAAAATCTGTTGCCAAATTATAATGACAAAAAAAAAGGATTTTTCACCCATGTACAGCCCACTCCTAATATTAAGTAGGGAAAGAAAGTTGGAAAGTACATACATGTACTTGTACATTTGCAGCAACAACTAAAATGCTCTAGTTTAGTTTAATACTCCAATGTTGTAGGACTAAGCCCGTTCATCGATCAAAGCAGAATGTCTATGCTCTCCTTAAGAAAAAATTAGATGCACTAACTTGTGGTGGCAGGGAGGGATGGCAGGGGCATTTAATATATACAGCAAAAAAAATCCATGAAAAACACACAAAAATTGAAAATCACTCATAATCATAAGCAATCTTCTCCCATTGCTTATCCAGTCTATTCTTAAATGCAATCACTGAACAAGCAGTAATATCCTCCAGGAGACTGTTCCACACATCTATCACTCGGATAGCAAAGAAAAACTTACACACATCAAGACGTGAATATGACCATGTGAGATGGGCTCAGAACTTGTAAGAATGCAATTATTTGTACACATCAAACATGTCACCTCTTTTTCGTCTGTGACTGAGTGATGGCAATTTCAGGAGGCGAGGACATTCAGAAGATGTTTAAAAATAATAACTATGATTTCATACTTCATAAATCAAGTTTTAAGGTCATAATGCATGTGAATTTTCCACAAAAAAAAATGATTAAGAATTTATGTGCTTACTATAAAGTTACTGCTAAATGACATAAAAGCTCAATCTGCATTTAATTAAATTCCTGTTGAACTGACACCAGAGGGAAAATGTGATAGAATTATTATTTCCTATTTCAAGGTCAAGTTTAAGGTAACAACACTTCTGATATTCCAAGTGGTGGTCAAAAAATACTTTTTCATACTTTAGAATACCGGTACCTGTAGCATTACACATCATATTCAACTAAACATTTCCACTTTAATTGACCAGAAAGGCAAAAATATTGAAAAATATGCAAAAATTATGATAGAATAATTAATAAATTTATCACCAATGATGTTGACCATGCAAAAATATACATCAAAGCAAATTCTACTAACATCCTGCCAAGTTTCATAATGCAAAAAACATGGGAATAACACAAGTTTGAAAACTGTCAAGTTTTTCATGGTGCCATTCTCACAACAAAGTAAAACAAAAGAATGACCTTTGACCAGTGGTATTATCATGTCCAATTGTCGAAACATAATTGGGCATAACTAATAAATCATTGGGTCAATTTTCAAAATTCAAAGTTTTCTGAGATCTGGAAGAGTTCCTCTTTCCAATGGTATCAATTGGAAGGCTATTATCACAACTTCTAAAAATCATCTAAAATGCCTATTTAGTGAGCTTTTCGAGACCCCATGGTCGTGCAAGGTATCCACTCGTCAATGGAAGTGGCCCCCGGCCCCCTGGGGCCATCACATCGGATTATCACATCAGGTCAGGCAATCATGTGTATACCCAACCATTCGAGAAAGGGCCCCCTTGAATTCCCCAAATGTCAGGTCAGTTTAACCCAAGTACATGAAATACCTAACCATTCAAGAAGTTTTCAGTTTTCACAAAATATCGGGTAAAGTGGACCCAACCTTTCGGAAAATTCAGAGATGCCAAGTTCAAAGACCAGCTATGCGAGAGATTTTCTGTGATTGTGAATCTGAGATCACAGACATTGATTGTGTACAATGTATATGGGGATAGGCTAGTTGTTTGAGACAGAGATTTGAGGGGATGAACAAGAGTCCAAGTTAGCGGGCTCTTTTCTCGAATGGTCAGCCCGGGTAAACTGGACCCAACAATTCAGGAATTGATATATTGTCTCTAGCCTAGGGTCAGTTTCCTGGCATGGTCATGTTTCACGATTACCCGACCTGTCGCAATTTGCAATAACGAGCTATTCAAATGTAGCATAAAAAATGCTATTGTTAACATATTCTTGATAAAAATTAGAGCATACCTGATAGATTCAGTTGATCAAGTTCAAGAGAATTGACAGAGTCATAAAGGAGATCATCAGAATCCTCATCCTGCTTCAACAAAGAGAAGTTAACCTCCTTCATCTCACTTCCAGAGTTCTTCATGTTCTTGTCCAGAAAACTCTAAAAGTTTTTACTCACACTTACACAATAAGATCTAACGTATACATATCTTATTAATTATCCAGGGAGTTATCGTGAAATGTCTTGCCTTCTTCTGCTAGGATTTACCTCGGCTCGGCTCATGTAACAACATCCTCTGGCTGCCTGCCTTGGGCCTGGCTATCACTTTCCAGCCTTAGTTAGGGTTAATTAGGTCGGCGATCGAACTGTAGTGCTGTGTAATGTTACTGCACTGTCACCGAGTCTGAACTTGCCGGTACGGTACGGTACGTACGGTACCGTACTGTCGTCGGCACCAGCTGGGGTGGGACAGCTAGCTCGAGGATGATGATCCCACGTCACAAGCTCAACTGAATGGAGATTTTTTATGCAAGGAAATTAAAATGTTTCATTTTCAGACATGAAAATGTTAAACATGTACCATACATACCGTCTTACGTAGGATTTAGAAATAACTAACGTTAATCATATTAATTACTAAGTTAGATCTCTACGACTACGGTAAATTCTGAAAGCATCTGATAAAGTTTTCCGTTTAGGGTGCGTAGCAGACGACCCTGCTGCACGTATGACATGACGGTGGTTGACCTCTTATCGCACTCCCTCGATTTTTGGCGCGGGCAGTTGAGGCGGGCAGATATCACGAGTCTCATGGTTTGCCCGCCTGGCCTTCCCTGGCGCCTGCTTGATGATCAGGCGGTGGTGCGGCTGCTTCTCAACGACAACGATGTAAATGCGCGATCTTGTGTACGTCACATTCGCTTGAATGATTTATGATAATTTATGTAAATCTTTGAGATTCTATTGGTCGTTGCGTGTTTACTGATCGATATCGTAAACAAGAGTGTCATCCTTGGTCACTCCAATTGAAACATTAGATGATGGTCTGCGTTGTGCATGCCGTGTATAAAACATAAATTAAAACAATATTAGTGAACGAGGTTGTAGATAGCGGCCTAATTAATATAGTCCACGTGAGTAAAGCTAAACAGAGGGGATCAAAATTAAATATTGAACTCTACTAGCCGAAGATCTTGTGTTTGAAATCAGTGATGTGGAATTAATTAAGTAAATAACTACCCACAGTCTTAAACACTCCTTAGATTTGTTATTATATAATTTTTTCAAGGGTACTATTTTTTGTTCTCGGTGCGTACCGTGATGATCCTGGCGCCTATGCAGCCGATAGACTCCGCGCTGGATAGCGGGCGCGGAGGAAGCGGGTCGGGACCCGAGAGCGTTGGGGCGAATCAAGAAGTTATAGAGACAGCCATCATGGACGCTGAAAGTGAGTGGACATTTTAATTTCGTAATTTTTGCGTGTGTTTGTGAAATATATTTTCTTCATTAGTACCAGATTGTAGTTCACATTTGTGAGGTTATTTTTGCTACATTCCCTCTTAGAAATCATGCGTCATTTTTATGTTATATGCGATTTTATGAGCCGATTCAGCAATCAAGATGGCCGGGTAAGTCTCGGGTATGTTAGCATAGGAATCCGCTCATCAGCTTTTGTGCGTCGAAGTTCCGGTATGGAAATTGACCGTTTTCTCATAATTTTATCAGAAATTACAATTTTTTTGTATTCTAATCATATCTATGGTAGTTATGTATCCATCAGTAATTGTTACTATTTCTTAATATTTTGAGCATGTTGAGATTAAGACTTGCAAATATTGATGTTCTTCCATGAATTTGTTAATGAGCCAGCAAGTTCAATTGACGCACGCCGCGTGTGTAGCGGCGCGGACGTCGCCCCACGCTGGCGAGTCGTGAAACCCGTGACTTGATCAAATTCCCGGGCATCCCTGTGTAACGGGCTGAGCTGGAAAGCCCGCAGTGCTGCGGCATGGTCGCCGCATTATCGAACGAGCTGTTTGTCAGCCATGTCGCTGCCGTTCTATTTTCAATGCCAAGGAGTAGCAGCCCCCGGGCGGGCGGGGCTTGAATACTCTCGTGCGATGGCGCGGCTATGACGTGAACAGAATATCCTTGTGAATGTCGTGTGCTATTTTCTCATACGTGACGCTGTTCGCGAATGTTCTCATTTTCAGAATGTTTACTTCAAGCTTTGCCTCTGTTGATAGTATTAGATATTGTTTGAGCAATTTTGCAGTGCTCTTTTCGTCAGGTTTGTTTCATTGTTTGTTGGAAGTGACCAGTATAAATATTTTGTGGTCAGTAGACATAGACCCTGTACTGCCCATTCATTCATCGGCTCCTCCTCCGTCGGGCGGTACTTTGTGGTACCGTTCTTCTGGCAGTCGACCCCTGTTTTTTGGGCAAAACCATTATTTAGCAGGGTCTAATTGAGATAGAAACTTCAATTCTATTGCTTTGCTTCAATTCAAAGTTCAAATAAATGCATCTCTGAAGTGAACATTTGATCTACTTGAATTTTGGCCTCCCCCTTTTTTAAATACAAATCATGATAATTTGATATAAACTTTTGATGGTCGTTTTTTTTTTTGGGGGGGGGGGTTAAATCATGTCATAATAATTGAAATAAAGATCTAGGCTTCGTGTAGAATAAATGAATTCATCCAACATGTCCAATTAACTTTGTCTTTTGTGTTTTTATTTTGTTCAGAAATTTATTTTAAAGATGTTGCTTTTAAGTTAAAAAAAAAGGTAGATGTAGACTGTATTGTTATTTGGGGGATTTATTTTTTTTTTTAAATCATAACAATGTTTGAAAAATGTTCTAATCTCCTGCCTTATTCTTAATCTAATACCCCTTTCATAAACCCATTCTCCAATTAGCCGCCTAAGAGTAAAGCGGATGATTCGAACTCCGAAAATAATCCGCACTATTTTTACGAGCACCTGTCCTGAAAAAGGCAGATAATCGTCACGGCAACCGCACACACCCCCTCTGATGCGATTGCGTTGGAAAAGGATGACCTTGTGCGTTCGTGAAGTCAAAATCTGGTCTGATGCTGCTGTTATGCGGATAATTGCAGCATCAAAATATTGCTGATAACTCTGGTCCTCCTCCGATTTTCTGACCAAATTATGCTGCTATTAGCCGCATAATTGGGTTTATGAAAGGGGTATGAGCTTAATTTTTTGTCTCACCTGAACAAAGTTTGACAGAGACCTATTTTTTATGCCCCGCAGACGTCTAGAGGGGGCATTAAGCATTGCCCCCGTCGGTCCCTCCGCCCCCCCCCCCCACTTGATTTCTGCGTGATAACTCAAAAAATATTTAATGGATTAAAACAGTAAGTAGATGACTCCAAAATACAGGCTATGTTCAAATTCAGAGTCCGCAGGTCAATTAACTTTGTGAGTTGATTTCCACATGATTACTTGTAAAATATTCAGAACAGATTAGAAAAATTTGGGTGTGTAAGTAGATGACACCAAAATACAGGTTCGAGTCCACAGATCAAAGGTCACAGCTCATGAAATATGCGAGTTTGTTTCCGCATGATGACTTATGAAGTATTAACAGATATTAAAAAAAACTGCGTGTGTAGGTAGATGACAACAAAACACAGGCTAAGTTCAAATTTAGAGCCCACAGGTCAAAGGTCACATCTCATATATGCGAGGTTTCCTCATGATAACTTTGGAAATATTCACTAGATATTAAATATGTCTGTTGTCTGGGTAGATGACACCAAAAGACAGGTCACATCAAATGGCCTGTCATATCTTCTGTTAGAGATTATTATAGAATAAGAAAGGGTGAGTCTTCAGGTCAAAAGTCTAAATGTGTTCATTATATATATATGCATGTTGGTTTCTGCATGATATTAAGTTCAATTATATACTGAATGAACTTCTGATCATGTTAAGCAGGAGCATCTGTGTCCTTTGTACATGTCAAATTTCTAGTTTTGTTCTGAAATTCATTTTTAACGATGTTAGTTTTTTGTTACAAATAAAATGTTTTTACCTAAAGGTAGATCTGTATTGTTATTTTGGGCATTTTTTTTTCATTTCAAAATCATAACAATGCTGGAAAAATAATTTTCTAATCTCCATCATAATCTAAGCTTAATACCTAGTAATATCACTTTTCTTGAACTTTTTTTATATGCCCATCCAAGACTATTATGGTATCACACTTGGTGTCTGTCCATTAACTTTTCCTTGTAAACGCGATTACTTTAGTTTGACTTAATCTAGGCTCATATAATTTGGTGTGTATGATATTAGCATGGATCTCAGAAGCCTATTGTTTTTTTTTTTTTTTGCTCAAAAGGTCAAAGGTCAAGGTCACAGTGAGTCAGTGACATATTTTCAGAATACCCTTCTGCAGTCCTTGTAAACATAACTTCAGTTTAACTTAACCTAGGCTAGGCTCATATAATTTGGTGTGTATGATACTAGCATGGATCCCAGGAAGCCAACAATTTTGAGGTCAAAAGGTGAAAGGTCAAGGTCACATTGATATGTTTTTATCAATACCCTTCTGCAATCTGCAGTCCTTGTAAATGCGATAACTTCCATTAAACTTAACCTAGGCTCATATAGTTTGGTGTGAATTAGACTAGCATGAATCCCAGGAAGCCTATTGATTCAAAGGTCAAGGTCACATTCACATGTTTACATTGTTCCCTTCTGAAGTCCTTGTAAATATGATAACTTATGAATAACATAACCTAGGCTCATATTATTTGGTGTGTATGATACTAACATAGATATTAGCAATTCTATTGATTTTAAGGTCAAAGGTGAAGATGCCACCTTCCACTTCTCTTGCTTGACCCATACATGTACCGTAATTCCATTTTCCATTTAAAGGCAGGCGTATTATGTGCTCCCTTAGCACAGGGCTCCACACTAACCCATTTTTTCTACTGGTCCAACCTATTCATGTCGGACCAGTTGATACACAGTTTTTCATATTTTTATGAACCTAAGATCTACTGGTCCCAAAAAATAAAGAAAACATAAAAAAAGGTGCAAGTTTATTTTTCTAGCCTTTTGTCCCCCCCAAAAAAATAAAATGAAGGAGTGAAGGACAAAAAGAAAGCAAGACAGAAACGAAGAAATGAATAATAAAGAAAGAAAGAAAGAATAAAAGAAAGAAAGGAAGGAAGGGAAAAAGAAAAAAAAATGGTAAAGAAAGTATATATGTGAAGGAAGGAAAAAAAAGAAAGAACTAAAGAAGGAAAGGAAAGAAGGAATAATGAAGGAACAAAAATAAGAAAGAAAAAAGAAATGAAGGAAAGAAATGAAGCAAGCAATACAGACAGAAAGAACAAATCCAGAAAGTAGTAAAAGAAAGAAAGAAGAAGCAAAAAAAGAAAGGGTTAACTAAAGGAGAGATGGAGAGAAGGACAAAAGAAAGAAAGAAAGAAAGAGAGAGAGGAAGGAAGGATTGAAAAAGGAAGAAAGGAATTAAGGAAGATAAAAAGGAAAGGTAAAATGATAGAAGGAAAGAAAGAAATAAATAAAAAGAAGGAAGGGAAGGAAGGGAAGAAGCAAGCAATAAAAAAAGAAAAGGTAAAAGAATAGATGAAAGGAAGAAAAAAGACTGAAAGACAAAGAAAGGAAGAAATGAAAGAATAATGGATTGGAGAGAAAGGAAGCAAGCAGTCAAAAAAAAAGAAAGGTAAGGTAAAGGATAGATTTAACAAAGGGAAAAGGAAAGAACAAGACAGATAGAAGAAAGGAATGAATGTTAGATAGAGAGGAAGGGCTGAAAGAAGAAAAACAAGAAAGGACAAATAAATGACGGATGGATGGAAGAAAGAATCAAAGAATGAAGGAAAGAAAGGAAGAAGAGAAGAGATGAATATAGGATGGATGAACTCAAGAATTAAAGAAAGAAAAATATCCAAAAAAAGAAAGACAGAAAGGAAGGAAGGAAGGAAGGAAGGAAGAAAGAAAAAAAAGAAAGAGAGAAAGAGAGAGAGAAAAAAGAAATAGAGAAAAATATATTTTTAAAGGACAGAAAGAATGAAAGAATAAATTAAAGAATAAAAAGGGAAATTAAAAAAGAAAGACAGTAACAAAAAAATGAGAGAAGAGAGGGAAGAAACAAAGAAAGATTAAGAAGAAAGAAGGAAAGAAAGATAGGAAGAAAACAGAGGAAGAAAGCTTAAACTATCATAAATAATATTAATCAGTTTCTTTTTGGCTCAAAATAGCTACGAAAGACAGTCAGAAACCATGTGTATCAACACACACAAATGCATATGTGGGGCTATTATGTATTCAGACGATATCACCCGAAACCCGATCTGTTTGAACCAAAACAGAAGTGAAAATTTCTCCTTTTAGTTCTTCAAAATGACAGAGTTACTCCAATTTTAGGAAATATGGACATTTATAAGAGCCTTTCATGAGTATGAACCGTAAATTTTGACAGTTCTGTGAGAGATTTCTGCCAGAGTATAGCCAAGCTTGTTCGCGCAGCCAGTAGAGAATTTACGACGTGGGCTGTGTGGCTGGCTTCATGTACACTGTACACTTGCGTGCGATCCATTCTGTGTTTATTCTGTGTGTGAATGGCAGAATTTAACGGGGGAAAATAGTTTGCAGTGAATTTGAACATTTCTGGAAAAGTTATTGGCCCAACAATGGATTTTATTACTGTCATGTCGGACCCTTAAATCTTGCTATTTTTGGAAAAATTACTGGCCCTACAATGATATTTTTTACTGGTCATGTCGGACCAGTAAATCTTCCTATTTCTGAAAATCTACTGGCCCAACAGTGATTTTTACCGGTCTGGGACTGCTGCTAGTGTCGAGCCCTGCTTAGCAACATTCTTGTTGTAACTGAATTTGCTAACCTTGGTTTAAAATAAAAGGTTAATTTTTATTAATTGAAACAAATTATCTTGATAACTACAACGGATACATCAGCGGTCATCCATGGGTAAAAAAAAAGTATATTGCATGTTTTATTGATCTCAAAATCACCCGAGACTACATGTATATTGTTTGTGAACCACTTTGTATTTTGTTCATTGCTATTTTTGGCTTCGTCAACATTGAAATCTTAACCTACAGTTGTAAGGTTAAGCTTTTTTAAATGTGGTCATAAGTATATGGACCTATGATTATGAAATTAGGATGTAAGGATAATAACTGAACCTCCTGCTAGAGTTTCAGGTAACATGACCAAGGTCAAAGGTCATTTTGAGTCGTATTAGTTGATTTTCATCATATCTCTTTATTAAAGTTTATGGTTCTACTGTAGTTCAGAAAACTTTGAAATAAGAGTAGTCAAGCATCACTGAATCTGTGTGAGTTAAGGTCAAACGCCGTAGATTACGAATGGGGAATCAAAAAAATATCTTTGCAAAAGTTTAAGTTTTTGAAGAATCATAACATTGAAAGTAAATGGATCTAGTTCATGAAACTTGGACAGAATAGTAACCAAGTATCAGCGAACATCCTTCATAAGTTTCAGGTCACATGACATGAATGTACTTTGACCATGTTGGGGTCCTGTAGAAGGTGTTATTTTCACGAAGGTTTTATTGCCTCGCCTGCATAGCAGACAAGACTAGGCACGGCTTTTTCAGCGGAGGCGGCGTCAACATTGAACATTGAAATCTTAACCACCAAGGTTAAGTTTTTGAAATGTCATAACTTATGGACCTAGTTCATGAAACTTGGACATAAGAGTAATCCAGTATTACTGAACATCCTGACCGAGTTTCAGGTCACAATACCAAGGTCAGAGGTCATTTAGGGTCAATGAACTTAGACCATGTTGTGAGAATCAATATCGAAATCTTCACCAAGGCTTAAAATTTTGAAATGTTGAAATTATATGGACCTAGTTCATAAAACTTATGCATAAGGGTAATAGTGTATCACCGAAGATCCTGCCTTAGTTTAAGCTCACATTACCAAGGTCAAAGGTTACTTAGGGTCGATGAACTTTGGCCATGATGGGGGAATTGTGCAATGGTCATCATAACTTAGAATTTCAATTCTAGTGTATGAAATTTAGACATAGGAGAAAATATGTATACCTGAATTGGAGCTGCCAAGTAGTACTGATTTTCAGTATTTACTACTGAAAATCAGTAGAATACTGATGGTTTCATGCAAAATACTGATTTCTAAAGTTTCAGTTTTATGTGTTATCTTATATTTCTTTGAAAATAATTATTTCCTCGCCAAAAATACTGATATTTAGCTTTAAAAATACTAAAATATTCTTGTTCAGGTTGGCAGCTCTGCTGAACATCCTGGGCGAGTTTCAGGTCACATGACCAAGGTCAAAGGTCATTTAGGGTCAATGAACTTTGATAATGTTGGGGAATCTTCATCATACCTTCAAAATCTTTATGGATCTAGACTAGTTCATGAAACTTAGACATAGATTAACCATGTTTCCCTGAATATCCTGTGTATGTTTTAGGTCACATGACCAAGGTCAAAGGTCATTTAGGGTCAAAGAACTATGATAATATTGGGGTATTTTTGAAATGGTCATCATAATGGATCTAATTCATGAAACTTGAACAAAAGAGTAGCCATGTATCCCTGAACATCCTGTGTGCATTTCAGGTCACATGACCAAGATTAAAGGTCATTTATGGTCCATGAACTTTGGCCATGTTCGGTATTCGTTGAATTGGCATCATAACTTAGAAATGGAATGTATGTAGTACATGAAATACACATTACATGTAGGACAATTGAGTATTGAATGATTGTTTTGCACACATCTTAGGTCACATGATCATGGTCAAATGTCATTTTGGTCAATGGACATAGTATGTTATTATCATATGAGTGTTTTCTTCTGTGACTATTTATTCAATATCTGTATTCAAAGTCAACACTATTGATATATCGAATTGCGTAATGCAGGAGAGACTGCCAGCTTTAGGCGTTCCTCTTGTTTTTTTTAACAGTCAGTTGCTCGACCATGATATTAAAGGGAGGCTGTATCTTAGCAACCATTTGACCTTGGGGCAAAATATTTCGGAATTTTCCATCAGACACTAAGGAGAATATTTAGTGCGAGTTTAAAGAAAATCACAGGGGTCGGGTGACAAATTTTCTGAAAATTGGTTGATTTGACATGGATTGACCCAGATATTTTCCCAATATTACCAATTAACAAATCAATTCTGATATGCCTGCTATGTGCATTTTAAAAGAAAACAATTCTGTGATGTATAAAGTACAAAAACAAAATTCACCCTCAAAAAATCTGGTATGATGACGAACTACATGTAGAACTACATGTAGTACTACATGCTACCTTGGTAATATGTTGTCTTTCCTCAGCTTCACTCCATAAAAAAACCAACATCCAAATCACTATGGAAGCTAAATATCTTTTCCCTTCCCTTCCATAAAAAAAGTAAGTAATCAAAACTGTCTTTTTTTTCTGTATCTCCAGTTGCAAGTCCAAAACGCAAATTGGAAGAGGAGGAGGGGAATGAAGAAGGAGAAACAGGAGTGAAGAAGATCAAGACAGAAAATGGTAAGAAATATCAGTGTTTGTGATCATACAAATTTGACTGTATTCAGCATCATCTTCAATCTACTTTAGATGCACCATACTTGCCTATTCCCTTAAATGCCATTCGATCACCGAGGTCGCATAAACCGGGAAAAAAAACTACTCCTATAAAAGGAGAAGAGTCTAGTCTGCATCGCAAACTCTTCTCCTTTTATAGGAGAAGTTTGATTTTTCTGGTGTATTAGAGCGTGGCGATCGAATGGGAATAGGTAAGTATGGATACTAAGTAGGTATGGTGTTCACTACTGGACAGCATAATCAGCATAATGAATAATGATGAGGATGTTGTTATGGAGAGAATAAAGTCATTAACAAAAATTACAATATTAATACCATCATTATCAACAAAAGAAAAATGATACCAAATAAGGAAATAAAAAGGAAGATGATGATGATGCTGACTTAAATATATGTTGTATTAAGAATCAACCACTTCATTGTTTAGTGAAACAAATAAAAATGTGTATGTTATGTATTCGTTTGAAGAAAGAAGTGCAAAATGATGTTAAGTATTGGAATAATAATGACAATCATGACATATAAATGCACGGTGACTCATAGAGACTTCAAGTGACATATTTCGGGCATTCTTTCTTCATTGTACCCATTTCCATTCTCATTTCCTCCCATTGTGTCTACTCAACATGTAGGTCTGAAATTCTTGCTTCAGGATAGACTGACCCTGATAGCAAGCATCAAGAAACAGGCCCCAAAGAAGGATAACCAGTCCTACAAGTCCAGGGTCTCAAAGTTAGACTGGAACTTGGTCCAATTTGGTCCCTACACTGCAGAGGACTGTAAGAACGAATGGAACAGCATACAGGCAGAGGTAGATCACTTTCTTGCATGTACCTTACCAATATTAATCAACTTGTATGTATTGGATTTGCATGGTGAAAAAAAAGTCTTGAAAGCATGAAATTTCAGTACCACCCATTGGCCAGTTACGTCTGGTTTTTGTCTCACCTGAATATATGCACTCCTTCCTGATGGTGATGGTGGTGTTGTCAACATTGAAATCTAAACCTAACTTAAGGTTGAATTTTTAAAATATCATAACTTAAAAAGTATATGGACGTAATTTCTTAAACTTGGCCATCAGGGTTATTAAGTATCACTGAATATCCTGACCGAGTTTCAGGTCACATGATTTAGGTCAAAGGTCATGTTGGGTCAATGAACTTAGGCCATGTTAAGGGAATCAGCATCAAAATCTTAGATTATTAACCCTAATAAAACTGGGCTATTTCGATGCCTAAGATTACTGGACGGGCTGAATCAGCCCCCCCCCCCTGATCTCTGCCATGATTGCACAATCTTGACAAAAATTAGCACACCTGTTGGCCATGACATAATCTACAAAATCGTAATATCAAATTCTTCATAAAATTTCATATCTCATAAATTATGCTTATTTATGCGTAAAATCAAAAGTTAGATCTTATTAACAAAATAAGATGCTAATTTTGTGTTCGACTCTTATTATGATTCTTATCAAATCTACCCTGAAAATTTTTCAATATCACAATTATTTTCTTATGTATTTTATTGGTTTCTAATTTTTTTTGTATTTCTCTGTATTTAGACTTTTTTATATTTTTATTTCAATGGAAATTGTTAAGGACTTCATTTTGACCATAAAAATAATAACATGTATGCGCTCCACACACTAGTATTTCCCCATCAACACACTGAATAAGATGAAATAGGACCCCCAACACTGTCTGGTGATCCTAATATTTTCTTCTGGCTTGTGCATACGGTGTGTACGTGCGATCAAAACTTTGGATCGAACCATGACCATGTATTCGCGATCTTCAAATCTGCAATATATCTGCAAGAAAAATCATGAAATTTTGTAAATCATTGTATAGAGTCAACAACTAATCATCTGTGACACTTCCTGTATGCATAAAAAGCATGTGAAAATTCCACAAAATGTCAATGTTATGACCAAAAACGTGATATTCGGGGAAAGTGGTGGCCATCTTGGATTTCCGGCCTGCACAATTTTTTTTTGTTGGACCAAAGAAAGAAAATTGTCACTTTATAAAACTGTTCCCAAAGTAAAATGATGACAAATGTGATTTTGACTTGAGTACAGTCTATTCCTACTTATATCCTGTATTTTTCTTTCATCTTCCAGATCCGTAAGTACAAAACCTTGGCAGATGTTGCCAATGAAGCAGCAGCCCTGGTCCAAACTCCAAACTACATTGTTAAAAAACTGGTAAGATTTCATCCACTATACTGTCTCAATCATCGATATAAATGATGATGATGATGATGCTGATGTTGATGCTGATGATGATGATGATGATGGTGATGATGATGATGATAACGCTGGTGATAATGGTGGTGGTGGGTGTGATTTTGGTGCTGGACATAATTATGATAGTGAGTGGGATGATGCTTATAATGGTGATTAGCCAAGATGATGATGATGGTGTCAGGTGACAATATTTAAAGTAGGAAAACCCTGATCAGTTTTCAAAACACTTTTTCACACAAGCAGCCAGTTTCCCAAGTGTGTTCCCTCCAACAGAGAATATACAGAGTTTAATCTACTTATGTTGGACCTCTGAAATCTTTTTGGCTAAGCCAAAATTCAATTTGATGATGTAATGAACACAAGTTTGCATAATTGTAATGGAAGATGAACTTAACATAGTCTACTGTACTTGAACTCACAGGTTCATCCAGACATGCCAAAGAAGCCGTTGACGCCGTTCTTCATGTTCTACAAAGAGAAGAACAAGAAGATGAAGGAGAAACATTCCACCATGTCTCAAGTCCAGATCACACAGATGCTGTCCATCAAGTTCAAAGAATTGCAAGAGAAGAAGAGGGTGAGTAGTAACGAGAGAGAGAGAGCTGTAACACAAAGCACTTGGTGGTTGATCGTAATGTGATTTGTATGTTTGATTGCACATAATGATCAATGTAATCAAACCAGCCCGAAGATCAAGCTCTTTTAACATGGTCCAGATAATTGGTCGATGTCGTTTCTCTGATAGGATCATGGCATAAAATAGAGGTGAAAATAAATTGATCTGGGTTCCGTAACACAAAGGTGATCGTAAGCTTGATATTCATGATAAATTGTACAGTGTTAAATGTAATCGATCGTAAAAAAAATGTTCTACGATCATTGCTAAGTTTTGTGTTACAGGCCCCTGCTGTTCTTTGTGCAATGTGATGTTTCCTCTTATTCAAGACACTGGTTGTCATGTAAATTTTCAGAGCTGTGTTACTTGTTTAATTCAGTCAACATCTTGTCCCCGTCTTACAAAGGAGTGCAATTGATCCCATCAATCACACCTATGAAAAGCCAGCAGTTCTTTGTCCATAAAGTACATCATGTATGCAATTAGGTACTGAGCATATTGGAACAGAAATTTGAGGAATTAAGTAAATTGAAGCTAGTATTGTAACTACAGTTTCCAGCAGAATAATTACTATTCTCATATTTATCTGTCTCTTGTCCCTTGCATTCACAGAATAAATATTTTCAGAGGTATGAGATCGAGACGAGGGCATATGAGCAAGCTATGGAGAAGTTTTAGTGAGTATTACCCTTTAATGATTCCGAATATTCAAGTGATTTTGATCTAAAGGTTTCAGCTAAAATGGTAACAATAAAAAAGTAGATACTCTGTGAATTGGTGTTGAGTGAAATTTGCCCCAATTCAATCTGGCTATCAATAATTGATACACTCTGATATATACACAAATTTATGTAAATCACTGGTCCATGCTTTGTGGATAGGGTTAAGAAATAACTGATTTGGAGAGGGGTCTTGTCAATTATGACTTAGGAATATAGATCATATATCAGCCTTATTTATCTTATTGAAATTGACATAGATATATATTTACACACGTACAGTTTTGACTGTATCGCAAAAATCCTTTTTACATGGAATTTCGCTCTTTTGAATTGGATACTGGTGATATTTATTTCAAATTCATTCAACTTCTATTAATATTGCTACTAATATGCCTTGTTTCCTAGCTATACTAGCCAGTGTTATATACTATTATTTCCTCTGTTTTTTGTTTAGTGATGACCATCCGGATTACAAAGCCCAATTGAAGGCAAGCAAAGGGGCATCCAAGCCCCCTCCCCTGCCCACCCCATACAAGTTATACTCAGAGAAGAGACATGCACAGCTGCTTACAGATAATCCACAGGTAGGGAGAGCCTAATTGTTTTCTATAAATAATTTTCCAAATCTCTAAATCGTAATGATTAACATTATCCCTGTGCACGGGTGCAACCATTTCGTTCTGTTTAGGATCATGATCGATCAATGTCGCAGCAATTCTGCAGTGGAGTAAAATAAGTGCGAACCTGCAAACAGAGCAAAATGGATGCATTGCAGCTGTGATTATAACGTTTGGTCCAAAAATTTTAGCATGAAAATTATTTTTATAGCTCTTCATGGTTGATTTAAGGTTTGCTAATAGTATCATATGAAGGTTTCAATATACAAATCTAGACACGGGAAATACAGGCCCAAAAAAGTGGCTGATAATTCATAATCGTTGGCGACACTGAATTTCTTATTTCTTTATTTTGGCTTAATCTGTCCTTTGTTTGTATTATGATCATGTTCTAGGCTCTCTTTTCTTATACCTAATTCAATGTATAAAATGTATCTGTATTGTTATTTTTACACTTGCTTTTTGTTAGTAAAAGTGATGCAAAGCAAACAATTGTATTATACATTCATTTAACTAGGTGACCAAAGGAGAAGCTGAATCAAAGATGAGACAAGAATGGAATGGTCTTTCTGAACGAAAGAGAATGAAATGGATCCTTGCCTCCATTGCAGAGAAACCAAACTACGATGTGAGTACAGGGAAAAATTCTTACATTTAGCTATAAGTCTGTTTTCATACGTAATGGGGTCGCCATCATTGACATATTTCTACCATTTTCTCAGCTGACCTCAAAATTTACAGATGTTGAGATGTGATGTTATTAACAGCCCAGCGATGCTATATTGCTCAAGGATTCAAATCATTTCTGAAGAGTGAAAAAAAATTGTCAGAATATTTATATTATGGTGTTATCATTTTGTTCTTGTTGTTTTTTCTTTAGAGTTATGATATTTGTTCACTCGTAATTAATTAATTAAATTCAGCTTGGTCATTACTCTCATTGTTACGTTTGATCTATTTAGAGGAGAAAATGTTGCACTTTCCCTTTCGTACATTTCCCTATGTGAAATCTGACAGACATTTTGGTTATGTCATTAGATCACTTGAATTATTTGATTGCCTTTTTATTCCAACTTGTTTGATAAATGTCTTGAATTATTTATTGAATCATTTATACCTAAATGAGAAAAATCTGTTCTGTAACTTAAAGCATTTGTCCATCAAACAAATATGAGAATCTGTCTTTTCATAAAGGCAAAATACATCTTTTCTTTATTTTGACAGAAACAAAAAGCAAATTCACTCTTCTCACCAATCACTTTTACTTACCTTTTCTGTTATTAGAGGATCCAATGTTTTATAAACATTTCAAAAATTTATATCACCTGATATGTGATATTACCTGCAACGTTTGAATAAAACAGAAATATCTACATTTAGCATCATTGTCGATAAGTGAATTGATGTTTTTTATTTTACAGAAAGCGATGGAGACATTTATAGAGAACCATCCTGCTTTCAAGGTCCCTACAAATCAGAAACCTCTTCTCACCAAAAAAGAGCTTGGTATCAAAGAACATCAAGAGGGCAGGCCATCTAAACCACCCATGTAAGAAAACTAGTTTCTTGATCCATTTTGTAAAACCCATCTTTGGTGAATGGTAATTTGTGTAAATCATCATAGAGTATCTAAGATTCCAATCTTTCATTCTATTTTCCACAAATCAATCAAAATACAAAAAAAACATATCTCATTCCGAAATAGTATGCATAATTACAATATAAATGCGGATTCAAAGTGGATGGACTTAAGGAAAGCAAAAGCTTGTCGTGGATAGGCCCTTAACAAATAATGTGTAATCATTGATAGCTAAATATAGTTACAGAAAAAATAGAGCCGAGTTCGGAGAAAGTTACAAAAACTGGACAAGGACGAAAACAGAGAAGGTTGCAAAAAACAGGGACACACAGGTTACTAGACAAGACAAGGAAGACAAAGCAAAGCATGAAAGAAAGGAGGAAAGAAGACCCGTCTATTATATTGCTGTTCATGATTGCGATGTTTTAACCCTAAATCTCCCGGGGTATTTTGATTCTTGTCATTCCCGGGGGGGGCCATTATGGCCCCCCCTTAAGATCTCGGCCGCCGATCACGCGAGCGACGCAAAAATTTGCACGCTGGTAGTGTGCGATGTAATCTACAAGGCTGTATGGTAAAATTTCCAAAATAATGAGATTTTATTTTATATGAATTAATTATGCTAATTTATGCATAAATCATACTTTTTGCTCTAATTCACTAAATAAAGCTCCTAGAATGCTAATTTTTGGTAAAAATTTTCTTTGTAGCATTCTTAACAATCGTAATTAAAAAAAACTTTGGTTTGGAAATAAATTTCTTATGTATTTTATTGTTTTATGAATTTCTTATGTATTTCTTTGTTTTTTTACTTTTTGTTTTTTATTGTTTTTTCAATGGAAATTGTTCCAGACATAATTCTGATCATAAACAAGGCAAAATTAATTAAGTTTAATCAGTAAAAGTAGAAATAATGAAACATTTATGAATTTTGGCTAAATACGCAATTTGCATTGGATTTGTACATGAAATCACGTTTATGAGCAATTTTGGGTCTGACATGCACTTGCATAATGTTGCGTAATGTCGTAACCGCGTACCCGGGCGTCACAAATTTGGTCTCAAAATTTGCGCGAGACTTGAATGTAAAAAGTCAGTGAGCTGCGAGGTGAAAAAATTTCGCGCAGCAGATATATCGCGAAAATTGTTGAGGGGGGGCCATTATCCCCCCCCCCCCGGGAGTATTAGGGTTAAGGATAACATGAAATATTTTTACAGAATTGGTCGTATGTCAATGAAATAGAAAATAGAAGACGGGTCCTATGTGAGGGTATCTGCAGCTGTAAATAGGAATACATGTAATTTATTTACAATGACAAACACGGTCATAGTGAGGGGATGGAGCGCCTGGCAGACGAGGAAAAGAAAAAAACTTGATAGTTGCTAGGTAAAGTGAGAAAAAGTATCAAAGGAAGCAAAACTTAGAAGAGGTATGTGGTTGATAAGAGTTTCCCTGACTACCAGGTGCCCAATCCACTCTCTGATCATCCTAAAAGTAAATAAATATATATGGTGTATTTAAAGCGTACAGTTGGGTTCTAAGAGAAGTAATATTGTCTCAAAAGAGACTTTTTTTCAATTTTCTTTTAAAATGCAGTTAAGCTAACAGATCTTTTTTATCGAGATTGAGAGAATTCCAATATTTTGGACCTGAATAAATAATAGTATTGTGGGCAAAGTTTGTTCTGGTTTTTGGAAGATGAAATGAAAATGCTTGGCTTGTTGGATAGTCATGCAACTGGGTTTTTTTTATGAACGTATAATTAAGTGCCGGAGGCAAATTATTATTATTCAATTGAAACGTAAAAGAACCCAACTGCAGAAAGAAAATATCAGAAACACTTTTTTCTAAAAAGAGAGGACCTGTATGAGCCAGGAGCCTGTATATGGGCATTGGAAATTATAAGTATTGCTCTCTTTTGAGTAACCAGAATTTTATCAAGTTCAAGCTTACTAGAATTTCCCCAGGCAAGAATGCCATATTTTAAATATGGGAGTAATAAAGTAGAATATAACATTTGCATAATATGGACCTTACAAGGTTAATGGCAATTAGTTTTTTTCAACAGACAACTTTGTTGAGATTGGAATTTTTTTAATGTTAGGCATAAGGGACCCTCTCCTCTCTGTAATGTGTTTATTTTCTTTCAAAATGGCATTTGAGCGTTCATCTTACAATTGTAAGGATTGTATATCAGAACCTATGAAGGTTATAGCATGACATTTCAGCCAATTCCATGATTTATAAACTTCATACCCTTCGTATGATAACTGTCTCAAGGCACTCACTTTCATATAAATCTAGTAATGAATTGAACTAGTGACATTTGCTGTTGGGGTGGGGGATTTACCCAAACTTGAGTCTGTTTGTTGTATAACATTCCATCAATATTATTTAAAGTTCAAGTCCACCCCAGAAAAATGTTGATTTGAATAAGTAGAGAAAAATCAAACTAGCATAACGCTGCAAATTTTATCAAAATTGGATATAAAATAAGAAAGTTGAGACATTTTAAAGGTTTGTTTATTTTTCACAAAACAGCGATATGCACAATTCAGTGACATGCAAATGAAAAAGTCGATGTCCATCACTCACTATTTCTTTTGTTTCTTATTGTTTGAATTATATGATATTTCTTTTTTTACAGTTTTGGCAATAAGGACTAAATTGACTGGACCATATATTATTAAACAATGCTAATTCCACATGTTCAGGGAGGAATTAATCGTTGTTTCATTTGACAATGAGGAGAAAATTAGAATATGTCATATTTCATATGATACTCTAACAAATGAAATAGTGAGTGGATGATGTCATCAGTTTCCTCATTTGCATACTGACCAGGATGTTCATACAACTGTTTTGTGAAAATAAGCAAAAATTTTAAAAAGTCATTACTTTCTTATTTTACATCCGATTTTGATGAAATTTTCAGTGTTATGCTTGTTAGATTATTCTCTCTTTATTCAAATCAACTTTTTGTTGGGGTGGACTTGTCCTTTAACCCTAAAAAGACTGGGGGGGCTGATTCAGCCCCCCCCTCGACATTTTTCGCGATAAATCTGCCGCGCAAAATTTTTTGACCGCGTCGCTCGCTGACTTTTTACTTTCAAGTCTCGCGCAACTTTTGAGACCACAATTGTGACCCCCGGGTACGTGGTTCCAAAATTACGCAACATTTCGTAAGTGCATGCAGACCCAAAATTACTCAAAAACGTGAATTTGTGTACAAATCCAATGCAAATAGTGTTCTTAGCCAAAATTCATAAATGTATCATTATTTTTCCTTTTACTGCTTAAAATCAATTAATTTTATCTTGTTTATGGTCAAAATAAAATCCCTGACAATTTCCATTGAAAAAACAATAAAAAACAAAAAGTCGAAAAACAAAGAAATACATAAGAAATTTAGAAAACAATAGAATAGCTGAGAAAAGAATTGTGATTTAGAATTTTTTTAAAATCAATTTGATCAAATGCCTATCTAGAGTATGTGAATCAAAAGTTGGCATTTCAGGGGCATTATTTTATTAATTAGAGCAAACTTATGATTTTACACATAAATTAGCATAATTAATGAGACATGAGATTTTTTGCAGAATTTGATGTTATAGTTTTGTAGATAATGCCATGGGTAACGCGTGTGCCAATTTTCGTCGCGATCGACGGCCGAGATCATAAGGGGGGGCTGAATCGGCCCCCCCCCCCCCCCCCCCGTCTTCTTAGGCGTCGAAATAGCCCAGTCTATTTAGGGTTAACATACACTGTAGAGTTAAATTTTGTGGGTTTTTTTTGGTTGTTGTTGGCAGGACTGCATACAGTTTATTTTGTTCCGAGATGCTCAAACAGATGGAAGATGTCTCTCCTAAGGAAAAGATGTTGCAGTGTAGCACAAGATGGAGCCAGCTGAGTGACAAGGGTAAAGCAGAATATAAGATGAAGGCAGCTAGGGTAAGTAAAACAATGCCATAGTCACATAGACAAAGCTGACACCAGACACACCAAGTCCCGTCTGAGAAAGAGTTGCGATTGATCCAATCAATCATAACTCTATGGAAAAGTGTCATCATTTTTTCTACAGAAAATTGTGCACAATGTCCTTCGTATATAAAGAGAAGCAAAGTGAATTTTCATGAAAATGATGAATGCATGAAAAAACATAGTTATAAAATATTTTGAACAAATATGCATAATAGATGTTGACTTTGCTGGCCGTCCATAGTTGTGATTGATCGGATCATTCAATCGCAACTCTTTGTAAGACGGGGGCCCAAATCTCTCACTTTAGTTCCGATGATGTACCATTGGTCATGTTTGGAGGCTGTCTAGTATTATTTGATTCGACACTTCCAGAAACAAGACAGCATGTGCAATGCAAGAATGAGAAATAGTACAAAAAATGTAATAATTTTTTTTTTTTTTTTTACCCTTGCTCACCCAACCAGGTAGCCTGGGTAGGGAATAGGTCAACTTAATGACCATGGCCATTTGGTGTAACTGTATTATCAGGGCCCCATCTTACAATGAGTTATGATTGATCCAATTAGTCATAACTCGATGGAAATCCATCTGTGTCATATTTTTTCTGCAGGAAATTTGCAAGATGTCAATTGTAAATAAAGGAGAACCCACCAAATTGTTAAGAAATCAATGAATTTATATGGATATACATTCATATCTAGAATTTTTTTTGAACAAATATGCATTTCATATGTTGACTTTGCTGGCTTTCCAACGTTGCTATTGATAGGATCAATCGCAACTCTTTGTAAGACGGACCCCTTAATGAATTTATGACAAGTTGATATCAATGAAACCCTTTATTATTATACTACTGGATTTGTAGAATGTCGGCTTTAGGCATGCATAATGGTAGACTATACTTTAATTGAAGAATTATCAAGAGATTGAGCACGCATCATATAATATGATTTGGTAGTGTTTTCAGTTTGGACCATGTGATGACATGTTCTTCCTGTTGCCAGTTTGAAGGATTCGTCTACACTGTTCATACCCCCTACTTCATAAACAGCACTTGAATATTGAAATCTTTGCCTATGGACAATAGATGGTGCTCTCCCTGAGATTTGTCTGTTTTGGGGTTGATCATTTGAATTCAAATTGGCAACTTACAAGCAGAAAGTGCTTGGGGGAGATTGTGATGACACTTAGTTTTAATGACTGAAGAAACAATTGCTTTACTGAAGGATATCTTGAGGTGTGAGTTGATGGGGAAGATGGATTTATTTGAATTCATAGTCGGTGTGAAAAGATACGTTGAACTTCAAGTGATTTGCATGTGAATTTGTGTTTGTAACATGTGTGTAAAAATCCCTTAGCACAAGGGTTTTATAAGGCTGTAGGTGGTTAATGCAGGGCTCGAATTAACAATTTAAAGGGGCAAGGCCATTTTTTAAAAGGGCACTTAAGGGAAAGGGCAGGCAGTTTTCACTTTATGGGACATCCAAGGCCACCAAAGAAAGGGCATCAATAATAAATGCACTTTTCAATGGGGCACATGCACTGGATTACCGCAGGGCACCACGGCCACAGCAAAAAAGGGCAGTTATTTTGGCCTTAAGTCTACAAATATTTGAAAGGGCATCAAGGCCATTTCTGAGGGCATCTAAGGCCATGGCCTTGGATGGCCTTGGATTAATTCGAGCCCTGTTAATGAATGAAATGGTGGATTGTTTGTCATAAATGAGTAATTTGTATTATTTTTATTTCATGATCAACAGATGAAGGAGCATTATGAAAGAGAACTTGAGAAATATATTGAGGTAAATTTACATACCAGTATTTTTCCATGTGATATTTTATAATATGTGATATTTTAATATAGTTTCTTATAAAAAGGGCTGGGTTATTTTTACACCTAAGAAGACTCGTCTTGGCTATCACTCGCATGATGGGCTCGCACAATACCCATGGCATAATCTACCAATTTTAAAAATCTTGTGAATAATGTATTGTGCTAATTTATGCCTAAAATCAAAGGTTTGCTTTGATTGACTAAAGACTCAAAAAGGCCAAGTTTTTATTCACAGACTCTGTTCTAAAAGGAAATAATATTTTTTTGTTACTTATTTAAATTTCTTGTTAGTGCTGACAACTTTCATGAAACTGTCTACTGATTGCCATTGAGAATGCATGAAAAAGAAACCAGTTTCTAACACATAATTTTTAGTTATGATCTGAATTCATTTGTTTCTGGAAAAGGATTAGTTTTACTATCATGAGATATTCTTGAACAACATGTTGTTTTTGTCTTCAGAAACTACCACCAGGTGAGAAGGAGAAGTGTCTTGTAGAATTAAACAGTATTCGTAAAATGCCAAGTTCCAAGAAGGCTAAGCATGCTACAGAGAAAGCAGCCAAGAGCTCTGCAAGGTATCACTATAGACTATGATGATACTGAGTGAATGATGAGTAGTGGATGAGTGAGTGTGTGAGTGAGTGAGTGATCATGGGTGGTGGATGAGTGAGTGAATGTGTGTTTGTGTGAGTGAGTGAGTGTGTGTGTGTGTGTGTGTGAGTGAGTGAATGGTGGATGAGTGAGTAATGGATATTGGATGAGCGAGTGATGGTGGATGAGTGAATGGTGGATGAGTGAGTGAGTGCGTAATGGTGGATGAGTGAGTGGGTGGGTGGGTGAGTGAGTGAGTGAGTAAGTGAATGAATGGTGGATGAGTGAGTGGTTGGTCAGTGAGACATTTGAATGAATTCTTGACTGAGTGAGTGCATGATGGAATTGGTTTGTGACTTACTGATTTAGTTCCGTACTGATTGAGTTATTGATGAATCGAGTAGAATTTTATCACTTTACAATGTATTTCTTGATTTATTCACAGTGCTGAGAAATTTGAGCTAAATCTGAATGGAAAGACAACAGGAAAAGATTTGTGGATTGCTGATAAATTACCCGCCTACATCAAAGAAGTAAGTCTGACTTTGATGTGATTGCTTCTATGATTAATACCCCCCCCCCCCCCCCCCACCTCAATTGCCTGTTTTTTGTAAATTTTATTTTATTGGGAAATATTTCCATGATTATCAGTTAATTCTTTATGAATCATAGAAATGAAAAAGATTATGAAGAGAATGAAAAAATGAAAAAAGAGGAGGCCTGACCCACTTCCTATTGAGACCTTCCCTTATTTACATCAGTTTTATTATAGTTTATCTGATATTCTGATGCTGTGATATAACCATGACTCGCTTCGTACACAAAGTGAAGGAAAAATGAGATTGATTGGCATTCGACATAGAAAAAGATTTATTTCTGGAATTGCCTGAAGTATTGAAGTCATACTCTCATATTATCCATGTCCCATAACCAGAGATTTAAGAAGAACTAATCATGATTTTTTTTCACTTTCCATTGCTTTGATTTCAAGTGTATTTGATCAAATATTTTTTCACTCCCAGATGTCCAAGTCAAAAGCTCTTGCTCAGCTGAGGACTCAGTGGGATCTACTAGACAAAGGAATGAAATCAACTTGGGTCAAGCAATCATCAACGCTAAACAAACAAATCGAGGTATGTATGGGACTGTATGAAATATATGAGACCAAGCAATACATGTTATAGCTTCACGTTATAACTCATACAAGATAACCAATCAACAGTGCTAATATCATGGCCAATGATATTTATTTTACTCAAATCTACAATGGTATCCTGTGTCGTCTTCAGGAGTTTGCAAGTTGATCTTGTTGTCTAATGTGCAAACATGCAATTATCAAAATAATGACATAAAAATTCACTTGTCTCATTTTCACAAATATCACGCATTGCTTCTTGTCGAAATATAACAAAATGAAAAAATGATTATGCCGAGAAAAATGGAGTTTTATGTATATTGATTTTGTGAGTATTCATTGTCAAGTATTTTCTATGAAGTATTGATATGTGGCCAAATATTTTATTTTTTAATCTTTTTATTACAATGTCCATTTTACAGCAAAATGACAGACTTCGGCAGCTATGGTTGAATGCACCAAAGAAGCCATTTGAGTAAGTTCTTATATCTATTCCAGGGGTGTGAGAGTTCAGATTTTTATCTGATTTCAGATTTTTTTTTTTTCAGCTTAAAGATAAGTTCCAGTTTTGGTAACGATCTCAAAGTGACTTTTTACAGAATCTAATATAATGACCACCCAAGTGTCTGTTTGTATAAATAAAAAATATGTGCCAAAGGATTCTGGGAGATATTGTGTAATTGCTGAGAAATAGGCAAAATAAGCGCGGATTTGGTCACTTCCGTCGGGTCTTTATTCCAGCAATAATAATACACTGTCCCACGTGTGCCTATCTGTGTTGGTGATCTTCAGTGTGAACGTTTTTCAGCGTAGATTTCAAGATTTCACAAAGTTCAGTTTATGTAACGGTACCAGATCTAGATCCTCGATGATATACTGACAATTAAGCCTGGTTTTACAGACTTTCTCATGAAATCATTGTTTACTGCAACTACTGGCATTTCTCTTTAATTTCAGCTTATTTTTTGCTTTCCTCTGCAAAAAGTATGGGAGCTCATTCTTTTTCAACACTCTTCAGTTTTTCTTTCAGATTTTTTTTATTTGTGATCACTCACACCCCTGCTATTACCAAGTTATTTACTCTTCATACTTTATTTATAGTAAATGTTTATTGGTAACATTTTCTGGTTAAAAAGATTTCAAATTCAGAAGCTGTAATAAGTGATAATAAAAAATATTTACTATAAAATTCAAAATTGGTAATTAATTCCAGTTTTGCACATTATGCTCTCAAATTTATTAAATTTTGGTACTTCACATTGTTAGTCTTAAGAAGGTAGATTAAACAAGAGCTTCAGAATTTGCAGGGGTTTTTTGTCTCACCTGCGAAGCAGAGTGAGACTATA